>NW_026117716.1:77500-78596 GCF_001640805.2 Lates calcarifer
CAGGCCCGACCCTGCTTAGCTTCCGAGATCAGACGAGATCGGGCGCGCTCAGGGTGGTGTGGCCGTAAGCCACAGCGGCTGCTGAAGACAGACCCTTTATACGTGCCAAAATAACACTGGCAGATCTGGTTATTTCACATAGCAATCAACAATAATGGGGATTTTCTCTAACAGTCAACAGCAAAACTAAGAAATAACTACTCCACCCAACAAGAATTTTCCGTATGGCCTGATCAAACATTTGGCTCTGTTCCAAGTCCATTTTCGTCCGAAATTGCTCAAAACGTACATCGGTGAGCCCACACGTCCTTGTGGACGACGTATTGGGTCATTGTGCCCAAAACCCAGACTGCGCTCATTCATTCGGCAGCAGTGCAGACTTTACAGAGGTGACTTTCCAGCGCCTAATACCCGATTGCCGAAAGCGACGTGACATAAAAACAGAAGTGCAAAACAGAGCGTGAAATACAGGCTGCAAAATAAAAGTAGTTTGGGCGTGCCCTGTCTCAACTACAGAGGAAGCGGCATTCTGCTGCTGTAAGATAGGCAGGAAAAGATGGGGACAAAAGCTTACGGCACCTGGTATTCCCAGGCGGTCTCCCATCCAAGTACTAACCAGGCCCGACCCTGCTTAGCTTCCGAGATCAGACGAGATCGGGCGCGCTCAGGGTGGTGTGGCCGTAAGCCACAGCGGCTGCTGAAGACAGACCCTTTATACGTGCCAAAATAACACTGGCAGATCTGTTATTTCACATAGCAATCAACAATAATGGGGATTTTCTCTAACAGTCAACAGCAAAACTAAGAAATAACTACTCCACCCAACAAGAATTTTCCGTATGGCCTGATCAAACATTTGCTCTGTTCCAAGTCCATTTTCGTCCGAAATTGCTCAAAACGTACATCGGTGAGCCACACGTCCTTGTGGACGACGTATTGGGTCATTGTGCCCAAAACCCAGACTGCGCTCATTCATTCGGCAGCAGTGCAGACTTTACAGAGGTGACTTTCCAGCGCCTATACCCGATTGCCGAAAGCGACGTGACATAAAACAGAAGTGCAAAACAGAGCGTGAAATACAGGCTGCAAAATAAAA
>NW_026117717.1:0-151772 GCF_001640805.2 Lates calcarifer
TTTGAGCCAATATGGAACCTAAATAAAAAAATATATATATAAAAAAAACATTGCATATATGTGTGTATGTATATATACATATATAAAGATTAAAGATCAAAATAATACATGTTGCCAGGGCATTAGTGACATCTAGTGGTGTCCCCTTCCCCTAACCTAACCTTGCCAGAGCCTTGTCTTTGTTTGATCAATTTTAACAGAAAAATGAATAACCTAAGGCTCCAATGGAGTAATCACTTTTTGCTTACAGATGACAGTATATATATTTATATTTTTATTTTTTTATTTATAATATTTTTTCTTTTTCTTTTATTGCCCCACCTCCTTTCAGTCTCTTATTATCTTACCTTTTATTTCTAGGATCCACCCTCATGAACTTGATCTATATGAACCTATTATAAAAAAGGAAAAAAAAGAATATCAATTGTTTTAAATCCAGTTGTACCTTTAAAAGGAGGGGCATAAATTTAAATAACACCCCCTGAGAAAAGGTCCTCTGCAGGACCAATCACCTACCAGGTACTGCCCCCAAGATTACTTACATAGAGGCCTGGATCCTTCACTCTCTTCTTGCTCCCCTGAAGAAGCCTTCCAGGCGAAACGTTGGGACCTTCTTTTCTTTAATCCTCTGAGAGAGACCAACTTCAGACAGGTTTTCTCACTGAAAAAGAGAAAATACTTTTTTAAGCTTTTATAGTGCAGGTTTTGTTTCATTTTTTCTAATGTTTTATTGTTTTATTAGTAATTTTGGTGGGTACATACACAAACAGGGTCCAACCAGAGGACTGAGGCTTGAGGCCTACTGGACCTGGTCTCAGGCCTGGATCAGCAAATGGGTGAGTTTTGTCTACTAACCTACAGGAAAAAGAGTGTGCGCACACAGAAGATTATAAATCACCACGTTGGAAGACTCTACACAACTCTCTCCAGCTAATCCAAGCATCGACACAAACCTGAACTATTTTAAACAAAACTCATCCCCTGTTTGGATGTATTCCCCACCCTGAAGGATTTTATATATACCTTTTTTTTTTTTTTTTTTTTTTTTTATTATTTATTTACTTTATATTTTATATCTTTTATCTTCTATTTATAATTGCCCTGCAAGGATATTTTTGAATCCTGATTTTTTTATACACGTGTCCCCCTGTTTTGATAATACAGGATTATCACGGAGCCTTATTGTTTTCTACTGCACTGTAAGTCCTTGCTAAGTATTTTAAGCTAACCTAGTGTGCTGTTGTCTCCTCTCTTATCTTCCCTACCCCCTTCTCTTTTAATCCTTTTATTCCCCCCTTGTTTTAGTATTCTTTTTTAAGTATCTCTTATGCTCACTCAATTTGCTTTTTATTTAACCAGATCTGTTTAAATGAAATTTTAATCATCAATTTAATTATTGTTTCATTTTAACTGACTGATTACCTAACTTTATTTTTTATACTGTCAACTGTTTAACAAACCCTCTGCTTTTTACTACGGATCTCTTAGCAGCACAGCCACCATGTCCTTACCCCTGAGTAACAGATTTGAAGTGCTGGCTCAACCAAATAGCCCGGGTAAGTGTGGGACTGCGGAACAAAATCTACTCAAGCCAGCCCATAGGGAAACTGCCTCGGCTCCTCCAAATGACCCTCAGGATCTAGACCTAACAAAAGTATATTTCAAGATGTTACAGGCCATTCACCACTCAGAGATTATTGCTAGGGCTACACAGCAAAACACAGTCCCAAAGGGTATGATGAAGAAAGCAAATCAACTGACTCACTTCATTAAACCAGCAGTTCCTAATCCGGCAACTCTGGAAAGGGTTAAAATAAACACAGATCAATGGCTGAACAATAATTTAATAATCCTGGCTGACCATTATGATGCCCTATTAGCATCTCTTTTAGCACAGGTGATAACCTTTCAACCAGCAGCCTTTAGTAAAGCCTTAAAATGGGCTAAACTGAGATATGGACGTCGACTTACCGACAGCTCCATAGACACCCTGAGAACCATGGTGCTCCAAGGGCAACCGCAGGTGGACCCAGAGAATGTGGAACCCTCTCTACAGGATTTTCCACCTCTCCCCACTCCAGAACAGGCAGCACAGGCCAGACTATCCCCAATGCACCAGCCATCCCTTCCCCAGCCTTTCGAGACACACCTGGAACAGAGACCAAGCCACAGGGACAAATTAACACATATTAAAATGCACAATCATAATAAGGCCCATAGCCCTACACAGGAGCAGTCCAAATCAAATAATATCACAGCGAATGCCCAGGTACACGATTTACCTACCGCCATTACAATATCATTTGAAAACCTATCTGACAACATTAAATCACCAACTCTAGATCCAGACAGGGACAGCCGGCCTCTGAGTTCCCCGCTTGCCAAACCACAGGAACCGGTGGAACCCACACCGGCTCATCCACACACTGCAAGAATGAATATCGCTTCTCCTTTGCAGATACCTCCTGTACCGACAGCGTCATCCACTCTTCCGGAGGGCTGTGGCATGAAACACAGGGGGGCCCCCCTGCAGACCTTTGAGGACCCCTTAACGCTGTCCCAGCCACAATCCCCTAAAATAGAGGAGAAAGAGAGAATTAGCATCCAAAAACAGGCTAGGGTCACAGTCACTAAACTCCCCATCACGCACTATAGCAATGTAGCAGTAGCAGGTTCAGATGCTGTTTCCTCCAATCCCTTACCTTCTCAAATCACTGTCTCCTCCTCTCCCCCTCCAGCTCCAGAACCACGGTCTAAGCAGCCGGAGCAGCTGCGGCCTCCTGCAGACATGGGTGAACAAGCTCAAAAACCAAACCTAAATAACCAGGATGTGATGATGGCAAATTTTTCAGAAAGCAAAAATGCACGAAAACTTGCACAATCTGAATCCTGTTGTAAGAGCACCTCACCTCGTCTGCACTCTGGGGCCGCGGTGACCTCCGACTGTGAACCCACGGTCCACCAGAGAACGGAGCATAAAATTAGAAATTGGCACCTCACACCTAGAAAACCTATCATAATAATAGGAGATTCAAATCTAGCTCGAGTGCCACAATTTGCCAGTGAAGAAATCCAGATGGACAGCTTCCCTGGGGCACAATTCCATCACATAGGGGAGATTTTGAAAAAACTTCCCCCTACCAAAACAGTGAAAACAGCAGTTTTGTCAGTGGGATTGAATAACTGCCTAAGACGGCAACAGCCACTTACAATTATAAAACAACTTAATGCACTATTGAAAATAGCAAAGGAAACATTTCCCAATGCCCTGATCTATATACCAATTATTAACATCAGCAACAGACTGGAGAAACAGCAAAAGGACCTAATAACACACCTGAATAGCTACATAGAAAAGAAATGCACTTACCTGTCAGAGATCAGTCCACTCCACTTCAGGACTGAGCCAAGAGATCCAGTACACTGGACTAAGGAGACGGCCGAGAAAATAGCTGAACACTGGGTGGATCAATTAAACATGTGAGTGGGGAGCAGTGCACTACAGCAACTCCCCAAAACTCAAACATCACTAACCTCTGCTCTTCTTTTAAACTAAATCATCTAGAAAGGGAGATTTTAGAGAGGGGACTCACATTTATTCCAACACCCAGACCACCAGATCCTGACCAACTGCGCAGTGATCTACACACCTACCACAGAAGATTAAAAATCTTGGATCATTTTCATTATAACACAGAATTCCCACACATTCCATTCACAAATAATTCCAATTGGGAACCTGCCTTTGAGTCTCTGGCGGAGCCCATCCAAGACCTAATCCGAAAGGATGAGGAATGTCTCTCCCATTTTAGGGCCCCCTACAGGCCTAAATCGAACATTACAGGAATTCAAAGACAGGCCCTCTCTGCACTTAGTAAGAGACAGGATATCATCATAAAACCTGCAGACAAGGGTGGACAAATTGTATTACAGGACAGGTTCAATTACCTCTTGGAGGCAGAAAGACAGCTGAATAACACCACCTACTATGTCCCCCTGGAACAACCCCTGCAGGCTGAGACACAACAGATGATCAGGAAAATAATTACAAAATTATATGAAGATAAATATATTAAAGCTAAACAGATGACCTACCTTCTCGGCCCAGATAACCCACGTCCCAGATTATTTTACCTCCTCCCCAAAATCCATAAACCACCAGACACCTGGACGGTCCCGTGCAAGGTGCCTGCAGGGAGGCCCATTGTAAGTGACTGTGGCTCGGAATCCTATCGTATAGCGGAATTTATTGATTATTATATAAACCCATTAGCACAAACCCACCCGAGTTACATTAAAGATACTTATGAATTTGTAAAAAAATTACAAAACATAACAGTAACAAAAGATACATTCCTGTTCACGATTGATATAGACTCCCTATACACGAATATTGATACGCAATTGGGAGTACAGGCAGTGGCAAAAGCGCTACGTAAAATGCCGGACCCAACCCGCCCCGATAATATTATTCTCCAACTCTTGGAGATTACATTAACAAGGAATGACTTCCAGTTCCATAATAAACATTACCTGCAAGTCTGTGGATGCGCTATGGGTAGAAAATATTCCCCCTCCTATGCCGACATCTATTTAGCCGACTGGGAGGAAACGGCTTTCCAAAAATGCCAAACACTCCCACTATTATACTTTCGCTACCTAGATGATATTTTCGGTCTTTGGGGTGGATCTTTGAACTCATTCCATGAATTTTTTGGAGTTCTGAATTCCCACCACCCGAAAATAAAGTTAAAACAAAACTTACAAACACAGGATATCGAATTTCTGGACACGCGAGTCTTCTTTCATAATCACACCGTCCACTCGAAACAGCTGGCCACTAAGGTCCACTTCAAAGAGACCGACCGCCACACCCTCTTACACAAGAGCAGCTACCACCCCAGACATACATTTAAAGGGATTATTAAATCACAATTAAT
Organism: Lates calcarifer; assembly: GCF_001640805.2. NCBI lineage: Eukaryota > Metazoa > Chordata > Actinopteri > Centropomidae > Lates > Lates calcarifer. Next base: position 4,941 of record NW_026117717.1, read on the forward strand.
AAGATTTCATAGAATATGTACTTACCAGCGGGATATAGATGAAGCTACCTCGACTCTGTTTGCAGCCCTTAGACCCAGAGGTTATTCCAGCCGTTTCCTTAGGTCGATTAGATCAGAGGTCAGAAACTCCTTTAAGAATTATGGAGATCACAAAGGGGAAAAGAGCAGTCTCACACTTGTCCCGATGGTGGTAACATATTCCCAGGACCTTTCAGGTCTAATTGCGGGATTAAAGGCCAATTTCCACCGGGCACAGAAATTAATCGCCCCCTTAAATAATTTCCGCCCAATTACGGCCTACAAAAGAAATAAAAATCTATTAGACATATTGGTTCACACACGATTCGATCATTCCCAAAACAATAATGCAGATAAATGGTTACTCAAATATTCACCGTATATAGTAAATAGCCATTCAGGGCAGGGAGCTACAATAACGTTTAGATGTACTCCACAAACCACCAATTTAATTTATATGATTGAATGTACACATTGTAATAAATTTTATATTGGGGAAACAGAAAAAACAGCCAAAATTAGAATCTCACAACATCTATACCGCATACGAGGAGGTAAGGGCACATCCATCCTGCATAGGCATTTCATCCAGTTCGGCCTTGAATATTTTAAATACAGGATCCTGGATAGCAACCGTACCTGGTCCAAACAACAGAGACGTCGAACAGAAAGACAATGGATACAAAAAATACAAACGATCGATCCACTGGGCTTAAATGAAAAATACAATTAAAATCTTACCTGTGTATTGTGGGCTCTTCCTCTTCAGTTTCTTTCTCCCTCCTGCTTTATGACCGCCTTTGATCTTGGAACGAAGCATAATTGGCCTTTTAAGGCTAATGGATAATACTTCTGCTGGTGGTGGGGTGCCCGCCTTGCATGATACCCCGTAAGGAATAGCACTTATATCTGGTGGATAAATGTGAAGGCATGATTTTACATGTTTGTGTTAAAATATATATTTATTTATAAACATACCAGAGCATACAACTTATATTTATGTTAACAAAATAAATATCTAACTAATTTAATAACAAATCAATATAAATAATAACAATAACTAATAGTCGTGAATAATGATTAAGCATGCTGTTCAATACTAATATTATGCATGAAGTTTGGATATTGCCCCCCGTTTCCTTTTTACGGAAACTACTAAATTATGTGTTGCGTTCAATGCATGTTCGGTTTTTTGAGTGTTTTTCCTTTCCCACTCACCCTCCCTTCTTTCCCGATTCTTCACATCTTATACAATCCACCAATTATGAATTTTTTCTTCGGGGTTCACTGCGGGGCCGATTAGTCCCCTACTAGCAGCCAGAAAATTGTCCAATGGCAGGGATCCCCTTGGATAACTGGAAAACATATACACGTGTAGGTGTATATATTTATGTGTACATATGTAGATGTGTCTATATATATGATACAATTATTTATAAAAAATGCAAGGGTATGCATCCTACTACACAACCCCCCCCCGCCCCCTCCAGCATGTTGTATATATCTTAATATATAAAATATATTTTATAGTGTGAAGATGCATGTTTAGTAAAATTTCTATGTATAGCACTTATCTGTATATAGCACTTACCTGTGTACAGCCTTTCTTATGTACAGCACTTATATTACATTTTTTTATTGCATGATTTTCATTGCATGATCACAGCTCTTTATTGGATGCTTACCCTTTCTACTTATGAATTTACTCCCCCATCAGTTGGATATCCCACCTCACTTTTTTTTTTTAGGGAGGATCATGCCTGGAAATATTCCACTAGTTATTCCAGAACTTGGCGGTCTTCATCGTGATCTGGAGCCTTCCCTTCCTCCAGACCTCTTTTTTCCCCCCCTAACCCCTCCCTTTTTTTTTTTTTTTTTTTTTTTTTTTTAATTATTAAACCAGCACTTAGAACAGACCCTGGAACCTACTTTGATTTTAATATTTTTACACAGACCCTGACCTTTAACCTAACCATCTGACTCCTACTCTGACCCTATATCTGACCTGATCCCTAAAACCTAACCATTCGACTTGTACTGAGGCCCTAACCCTAACCTGACCCTCGCCCCTGCCCTAACCCTAACCTGACCTCAACCTTGCCCTAACCCCAACCTGACCCTCACCCCTGCCCTAACCCTAACCTGACCCTCATCCCTGCCCTAACCCTAACCTGACCCTCGCCCCTGCCCTAACCCTAACCTGACCCTTGCCCCTGCCCTAACCCTAACCTGACCTCGACCCTGCCCTAACCCTAACCTGACCCTCGCCCCTGCCCTAACCCTAACCTGACCTCGACCTTGCCCTAACCCTAACCTGACCCTCACCTCTGCCCTAACCCTAACCTGACCTCGATCTTGCCCTAACCCTAACCTGACCCTCACCTCTGCCCTAACCCTAACCTTACCCTCGACCTTGCCCTAACCCTAACCTGACCCTCGCCCCTGCCCTAACACTAACCTGACCCTTGACCCTGCCCCAACCCTAACCTGACCTTGACCTAATCCTATTACTATGTTAGAGGACCCAACTCTAACTAGTAAAGCTATAAACCCCCCCTCCCCCCCTCCCGGCTTTCAGGAGGAAGAGCCCCCAATCAAGGTCCAACAAGACCTCCAGAGTTGAGGATCCCTAACACAACCTATTGATGTGATTGATGGCCCTTCCCTCCATGTGGAATCCCTAAAAAAAATTTTGGAAAAAAATTACCAGGGATATATAAAAATTCAACATTTTCACAAATAATACTCCCTGTCCTAATAGACTGTGTTTTTCTCACCCCTCCTTGTCTCCTTCCCCTACTTACCTTCATATCCTTTTAAAACCTGTACTCTCTTCTCATTGAACCAGCTCCGGACTATTTATCAACCTGCTTTTGAGCCAATATGGAACCTAAATAAAAAAATATATATATAAAAAAAACATTGCATATATGTGTGTATGTATATATACATATATAAAGATTAAAGATCAAAATAATACATGTTGCCAGGGCATTAGTGACATCTAGTGGTGTCCCCTTCCCCTAACCTAACCCTAACCCTAACCCTAACCCTAACCCCCTAACCCTAACCCCCCCCTAACCCTAACCCTAACCCTAACCCTAACCCTAACCCCTAACCCTAACCCTAACCCTAACCCCCTAACCCTAACCCTAACCCTAACCCCCTAACCCTAACCCTAACCCCTAACCCTAACCCTAACCCCTAACCCTAACCCTACCCTAACCCTAACCCTAACCCCCTACCCCTAACCCCCAATCCAGGTCCAACAAGACCTCCGGAGTTGAGGATCCCTAACACAACCTATTGATGTGATTGAAAGCCCTTCCCTCCATGTGGAATCTTAAAAAAAATTGGAAAAAAAATTATCAGGGATATATAAAAATTCAACTTTTTTCACAAATAATACTCTCTGTCCTAATAGGCTGTGTTTTTCTCACCCCTCCTTGTCCCCTCCCCTTACTTACCTTCATATCCTTTTAAAACCTGTACTCTCTTCTCATTGAACCAGCTCCGGACTATTTATCAACCTGCTTTTTCTCCATGAGCCAATATGGAACCTAATAAAAAAATATATATATAAAAAAAACATTGTATATATGTGTGTATGTATATATACATATATAAAGATTAAAGATAAAAAAAAATACATGTTGCCAGTGCATTAGTGACATCCCTTGGTGTCCCCTTCCCCTAACCTAACCTAACTAATAGCTATTTGCTATTAGCCAGAAGTGCACCCCCTGGCACTATGTATGACCACATACAATTATGATGTCACAAAGTACTTACCAAAACTATGTGTGATGTCACAAAGTACTGACCACAACTAAGTGTGATGTCACAAAGTAATGACCAAAACAAAGTGTGATGTCACAAAGTACTGACCAAAACAAAGTGTGATGTCACAAAGTACTCACCACATACAATTGTGATGTGACAAAGTACTCACCACATACAATAGTGATGTCACAAAGTGCTCACCAAAACTATGTGTGATGTCACAAAGTACTGACCACATGCAATTGTGATGTCACAAAATACTCACCAAAACTATGTGTGATGTCACAAAGTACTGACCACAACAAAGTGTGATGTCACAAAGTTATGACCACATACAATTGTGATGTCACAAAATACTGACCACATCTTAGTGTCATGTCACAAAGTACTGACCACATACAATTGTGATGTCAGAAAATACTCACCACAAACAACTGTACTGTCACAAAGTCCTGAACACAACAAAGTGTGATTTCACAAAGTACTGACAACAACAAACTGTGATGTCACAAAGTACTGACCACAACTAAGTGTGATGTCACAAATTACTGACCACATACAATTGTGATGTCACAGAATACTGAGTACAACAAACTGTGATGTCAGAAAGTACTCAACACAGAAAAAGTGTACTGTCACAATGTACTGACCACAAACAACTGTATTGTCACAAAGTACTGTCCATAACTAAGTGTGATGTCACAAAGTAATGACCACATACAATTGTGATGTCACAAAGTATGGACAACAAATAAGTGTGATGTCACAAAATACTGACCACAAACAATTGTACTGTCACAAAGTACTGAATACATACAATTATGATGTCACAAAGGATTGAACACAACAAAGTGTGATGTCACAAAGTATTGACGACAAACAACTGTACTGTCACAAATTACTGACCAAAACTATTTGTGATGTCAAGCCTGTGAATATTCTCATTCATCCAGGTCATAGTTATCTCAAGGACATTTAAATCGAACACAACTGGACTTAGTTATAGTCTAGAAAATATGGCCTTGTTTTCCCAATATGGTCTACAGGTGAGTGGAACCACATGACAGCTTCTTGACCGTTCAGTCTAGCTCAACTTGGAAGCCTTGAAATTTGGCCGTGCTCAACAGCCACGCCTGTCAGTCCTTTCATGTGCACTTGATGTCCTGCGTACGCCATAAAAACTGTGTGAATTTCCCATAGATTTTGCATCAACCTAATGCTGCCTTTGACCCAGTATCTGTCATTTTCACCAAATGTCCCCTCAACCTGGGTTTAGCCCAAGAGCCTTCTGAGCTCTCATTATTCCCACAATATTTACTTCAGCAAGCAATTCATCCTCTGAAGATTCACTAGCTCTCTCACTACCAGGCTTAACTATGTGAACATCTTTTTTTGTTTTACAGCATCTCCTTTCTTTTCAGTCTTTGAGTTTTTGTGTGTGCTCTTTTTATTCCTGCGTGCCTGCTGTACATGGCCTTTTATCCGCAGTTATGACAGTCTATGCCTTAACACAGTGGTCCCCAAACTATGGCCTGCGGGCCGCCTCCACATTTGATGCGGCCCCCTGAACAATACCAGAGAGCATTTTGATTTTTTTTCATATATGTGTATTTGTATTTGATAATGAAGTTGGACTTTTGCAATAAAATGTTCCTTAGTTATCAACTATTTTCATTATTAACTCTCAGTTAGTAACTATTTCATACACGCATTTAACGTGACATTCTGTTCCACCCTTCTGCAGTCTGTGCCTCTATCTGGCAACCCCCAGAAAAAAATCCTAAACCCGCCCTTCTCAAAGAGAGAAGGGAATAATGGCGAAAAGATTAGATAAGAGAAAAATTGATTCAGAATGCAGGGCATTTAACCTGCAGTGGACAAACGATTATTTTTTTGTTCAATGCAAAGAAAAGGCTGTCTGTCTCATCTGTCACAGGCGGTGGCGGTATTCGAAGAATACAATCTGCGGCGACACTATGAATCCCGTCACAAAGACAAGTATGATAGCTTGCAAGGTCAAATGCGAGCAGACAAACTCTCAAAGCTAAAAAGTGGACTGTTAGCTCAGCAGAATACATTTGTACGCCAAGCTCAGCTGAACCAGTCATCTGTTCGGGCCAGCTTTCGGGTTGCTCAACTGATAGCAAGCAGCGGTAAACCTTTCACTGATGGAGAGTTTGTCAAGAAATGCATGAACGCTGTCACGGAGGTGTGTCCCGAGAAGAAAAATGTCTTTAATGCCGTGAGTCTATCAGTGAGTACAATCACCAGACACATTGAAGAAATCGGGGGTAATGTATATGCCCAGCTGCAGCAGAAGATGAAAGAATTTGAATTTTTTTCATTAGCACTGGATGAGAGCACGGACGTGCAGGACACCGTGCAGCGGCTCATTTTTATTCGTGGAGTTAGTGCAAACTTTGAGATGTGCAAGGAGCTGGCAGCCCTCCAAAGTCTCAAAGGGACTACGACGGGGGAGGATATTTTCGGGAAAGTGTACCGAACCATGGAAGAGTTGGACCTGGACTGGTCAAAGCTGGCCAGCATCACAACTGACGGGGCTCCTAGTATGGTGGGCATGTTTCGGGGTCTAATAGGACGCATGAACCGGGAGATGGAAGAACGGGGTCTCATCGCCCCGCTACAAGTCCACTGCCTAATTCACCAGCAAGCACTGTGCTGCAAAGTGTTGACATGGGATTCTGTCATGAAGGTTGTGGTGTCATGCATAAACTTCATCAGAGCAAAGGGACTTAAACACAGGCAGTTCCAAGAATTCCTGTCTGAACTGGAACCTGCGCACGGAGATGTGCTGTACTACACAGAGGTCCGATGGTTGAGCCGGGGCAGAGTTTTGAGGCGTTTTTACGAGCTGCTACCTGAAATTAACGCATTTCTTCATTCACAAAACAAAACGGTGCCAGAGCTGATCGAACCAGAATGGAAATGGCACCTCGCATTTTTAACAGACATGACAGAAATGCTGAACAGCTTTAACTTGCAGCTACAAGGCCAGGGGAAACTCATTTGTGAAATGTATTCCCACATAAAAGCATTTGAGGTGAAACCAGAGCTGCTTTTGGGACAAGTGAAAAAGCACAGCTTCATCCATCTCCCTGCTACACAAAACCTCTCTGCAGAGAACCCAGAGGTCCCGTTTCCAGCTGAAAAGTGTGTGGAAGCACTGGAAATGCTGAAGGCGGAGTTCGGTGTGCGATTCCGTGAACTACGTGTTTATGCAAAAGAAATCCGTCTTTTCCAGAACCCCTTTGTTGCCGACATTGATTAAGCCCAGCCTTCTTATCAGTTTGAGTTGGCCGAGTTACAGAACTGTGATGTTCTGAAAGACGCGTTCAAGCCCAACAGTCTCATTGACTTCTATGCCGCCCTCCCAAACGACACGTACCCTAACATCAGAAAACACGCAATGAAGATGTCCACACTTTTTGGCAGCACGTATATCTGCGAGCAAACCTTTTCACGCATGAAACTGCTGAAAACTCCAATGAGATCAAGATTGACAGATGAACATCTGCATCAGTGTTTGAGACTGGCAGTGACTAGAATGGAACCTGACATTCAACTTCTCACCAGCCAGATGCAGGCCCACAGTTCACACTGATGAACATACAAAGGTAAGTTCACTTTTCTGACTTGAATGAGTCATTCTGAGTATAAACAAATATAATCATAATAAAATCTACTGGGATAAAATCCATCTCCACAACCATACTGGTAGTGGTACTGGTTGTGCTGTGTAGGTGTTGTATCACTTAGTTCAGTTTCTCAGCCTGCTTGCTTTGTGGTTTTCACAGGGAAGTTGATGAGAGAGAGAGCTGCAAACAGCGATGTCTACAAGCCTACTGGGACCTACAAAAGGATTATAAGGAAGGAACACAAGAACTTTGAGAGACTGCTCATATGAGCCATTTAAGTAAGAGATTCTGCTCTGACAACTAAGCTGAACTTGTACCTGTTAAGATTGTGCACGGCACAACAGAAAGTTTATGTTCCATGGACTTTTTTTCTGTGAAGAACCCAGAGAGGGTTATTTGGTTATTATTTATTTCATTAATAGTGTTATTATTTATTTCCTGACTTTTGTTCTGTGAAGAATCCAGAAAGGGTTATTTGATTGTGCTTTCTGGAAAACAATACATTTTTACGTTTAGGCACTCTTGCAATCGTCACACTTTTTCTGTTACAAACTGACCCCGGCCCCCCATCAGAGAAGGGAAAAATTATGTGGCCCTCACAGGAAAAAAGTTTGGGGACCCCTGCCTTAACACTAGCATTGCAGCGGTCACTGGATCTACAGCCAGTTAGAGTCTCAGTCTGACTAAATATGTCAGGGTGTCAGCTCTGAGCCAGGGCTTTTTATTTTGTAGTTCATTTGTGTTTGTATTATATCCTGTTTTATTTTGAAATCACTGACTTCCCTCTTGTTTCAGGTGCCTTGTCTTCTCCTTCCTTCTGTGCTCCCTCCTCCTGGTGATTACCTACCCTGCCCTAATGTTGTTCACCTGTGTCTCATTGTCTACCCTGCTCCTGTGTATTTAGTGTCTGTGTCTCCCTGCACTCCCTGCCAGTTCGTCTTGTGCCTTTGCCAGACCTACCAGCCTTCGAGTAAGCAATCTGTTCTCTAGTAGACATAGTTTATTTACCCTTTCCTGTGATTTTTGACCTTGCCTCAGCTCTAGTCCTTTTGTACCATTGCCTTCTCTGACTGCCTACCTGTGTACAGACCCTGCTGGAATAAAGGACCTTGTTTTCGTTAAACTCTGTCTCTGCCTCCTGTCTGTGCCTGTGTCCACACTGCAACCCCTGACACAGCCAATCATTCAAACAACAAACACTCAAAAACCCAAAGTCCCCACAAACAAAGTCCAGTGTCTCACAAGTCTCTGTCACAGCCGTTTGCATGTTACAAAGTTCCAGCAATCCTTACATGAACAAAAAAAAAAAAAAAAAAAACAGCTCAGGCAAGGCCAGGAGGAATGTAATGAGTCACCCAAAGTCCAAATTAAAAAAAAAAAAAAAAAAAACTGGCAAGCTCACCAGCAGCCCCATTGACAAAAGAAAGATTTGATTTTTATGGCAAGTGAACCATGAACCAATCTCATGATCATACAAAATAAATAAATAATATAATTCATTGAATGATGGTCCTTATCTATCCATGTCAACATAAAAAAGAACAGTTTCAAACATTACACTCTATTTTTTGATAGATAAAAAAATCTCTCAATTTCTATCTTAGAATATACTTATACGGTGTACACCTCTGTGATGATAGATCATTTTAAAAAGTGTTATGGTCCAACATTGCTGTATGGACATGTATTAACACCTAACATCCCATATGACCCACCATCTCTGTATGGCCATACAATAACAGCCAACATCTCCGTATGGTCAGGCAGTAACACTCAGCATCTCCGTATGATTCAGCAACTCCCTATGGTCCCAGAATAACTGTATAGAATCCTTTAAGACTAACATAGACACAATGCGTCTTACACATATATAATATAATATAATATAATATATATATATATATATATATATATATATATATATATATATATATATATATATACTTGTTTAACCCAACAACACTTATGAACAACAGCAGATAGGGTGACCTTTTTTAAGAGTTTTTATTTTGCACAAAATTACCACTTAATGAAAAGTGAGTATAGAATAAGCCCTGACACCATGATGAGTGTGATAAAGACAACAACAGATGCCATGATCAGCCAGTCATCGCAGGTCCACTGGTCACAGCAACACTGAAAAAGATAGAAAGAAGAATTCTGTCAGTGCGGTTATTTTAGTTGGAACATACGTATGCAATTTGTCAATAAATTTACTGCACTTACCCCAGTTCTTACGACAATAACTCTCTCATTTGCGCTACCTTCACCTTGAGGTTGGGACGGCGAGTACGGAGGAGGAGCTTGATCATAAGGAGGCTTGAGAAGAAAAGAGTATGAAAAATCAAAGCAAATTTGATTAATCGAAATGTTTAATCAACTTGACCAACAACATAGCCAAATTTGTCTTTCTTACTGCAACAGGAAAAGCTAGTGTCTGTGGCACTCTGATCAGGAACTGTTCTCTTGCCTAAAGAAATGAAAGAAATATATATTAATGTTCCAATAGAGCACCTTTGGGATGTAGTTGAATGGGAGATTCACATCATAAGATGAGATAAGAATTAATTACGTACAGTCTTGGTAGGCATGACAGCGTCTCTACAGAAGTTTAGTACTCAGTAAAACAATCAGCCTGTCTGTTAATGTCCATACTGTTCTCATCTGTTTCCAGCAGAATATTCCAATCTGTGGATTCAAAGCAGTCCCTTAGAGCCTCAGAAGCCTCAGGTGTCCATTTAGTTAGGTGTGAGTTTAGTTGCAGGCTGCCTCCGCACACTGCCAAGTGGTAGTAAGGCAGTGGCTCTGTAGGCTTCTTTGACATTGGCATACAGCAGATCAAGGGTTTTATTTTCTGTGGTAGGACAATTAACAAACTGTAAATCCAGTCAGGCGGGAGGAGAAGGAAACACGATTGAAATCTCCTGATATTCTCCTGACTGAATTCTCTTGGTGCATAGTATGGTCTCATACCAACTGCCAATAATCCAATATCTGGACAACACATTTTCTCCTTGACAGTAATATGTGCAGGATTACACCATCTCTGGTTCGCAAATAAAGCCAGACCCCTACCTTTTTTCTGCCACTAGCTTGAGCATCTCTGTCTGACCATATGAGAGTGAAACCAGGTAGATCCATGCTGGAGTCTGAGATGTTTTGATTCAACCATGTTTCAGCAAATCACAGGAGACTGCACTCACAGTATACTTTCTGAGTCTTCACCAATATCTCCAGTTCATCACTTTGGTTGGGCAGAGAGTTGACATTTCTCATGATGACTGATGGCTTATATGTCCATTTCCAAGCCTTCATCTTTGCACCAGCATGGCAACCATGAACACACCTCTTCATCTCAGCTGGAATAGGGTGGTATCCTCCAGACTTGCTTGGTTTTTATGAAAAAAAAAGAACACTTCTCTTGAATAAACTCTTCTCCCCAAAGAAGTATCCATCAGTCGTTGACAAAAGTACAATAAAAGTGCAGCAAAAATAAAATAAAGATTGAGTCAAAAATTTAGAGCTACCACACTTTGCTGCTACCAGTTGAAGCACATGTTCTAGAAATGGATGTGCAGGTGACAAATTTGCAGCAACTGCGTGATGCTATCGTGTCAATATGGACCAAAATGGAGGGCAAACGGGGGTCCGACCCAGTACTAGCAAGGTGTACCTAATGAAGTAGCTGATGAGTATATAAAGGTTAAAACACCCAACTTCTACATTTAAGAACCTAAATAGTAAAAAAAACTCCACGAGTTTCAGAAAAAAGGAAAAACAGTAAAATTTTGTGATTGAAGTCGGCAAAACTTTACAGACATAAGGACTACTCATCATAAGTCTGTTTGGTTATCATTTTAAGCCATTTCCAAACAAACAAAACAACAAAAAACAGAAAAAACAGAATGGTTGATAAGCAAAAGCCTCTAAAAATGTCTTGAAATGATATTCCCATTCAGCTTTGACCTCACTGGACGTGTCTCTCCTCTTTCTCAGCTGGCGTGGTGAGTCTGTGGCAGCGTGTACACAGCAACATCTAGGTTGCTGTGGCTGTTACTGAGGAGGATCTGCTTTCTGTTGGACATAAAAAGTAGCGGAAAGTGATGCCAACGACAGTGGCGTAAGCCCATTGGTCCTGACTGCATCACTGTCATGCCAAAGAATACAAATCAAGAACCATGAAGAACCGTTTGTACCTCACACAAACAGTGAGCTCTGTGAATAAAGGCAAAGTAGCTGTAAATGCATCTCAAGGCGCAAGTGTGTGGCATAGGACGTAGGCCACCATCACATCCAAGCCACATTAATGTGTTTGTCTTTTCCTGGTGCCTATTCTGCCTGGCAAAGTGGGGATCATTCAGTGTCAAAGTGACTGATCCTGGCTTAATGTGCAGTCTGCCATCTAGTGGCCGTGGCATGAAAACACATTTCAACTTTCTCCTCTCACAAATTACTTCTCTGAAGACATCAGCAAGATATGACTGCCAGTGCTTTGCATAGGTCATGTAAACAAAATGTTTTCTTTATCATTTATGCAGAGTATTATTATTACACTTGAATATTTAAACAATGTTGAATGGCAGTAGCTACAGTTATAATCGTGATTACTGTAATAATAAAAAACACAATCCAAACTATGTTTTTAAATTCTCTTTCCACTGTCCTCATTTCCGCCTCTCCTTTTCCCTCTCATCCATGCCATCAGCATCCATTCATTTTTAAAGACAAAGAGAATAATTGTGTGTCTCTTCTTCTTTTTCTTAATTCAGTGCGTGTGTGTACGGTGCTGGGTCTGCACCAGTGTGTGCGTGGTTGTCAGGGGTGCTGGGTTAAGTTTCAAGCGCCCCTGTCAGGGTGATGCCAGCCATCACCTCATCAGACCGAACACAAGAGCCCTCGTGCTCTAGAGTGGGCACAGCCATGCTCCCTGTCTTCTCCTCCAGGCCGGGATCTCCAGAACTCCTCTGCTCGCTTCCAAGGCAGCCACCGATCACTGTGAGGAGGAGGACCCACTTACGTTTGCCGCGGGGGTTCCCCGCTGGTGGGGACCAGTCGACAATGAGTTTCCCTCGACCTTCACAGCTGTTCGTGTGACCAGCAGCACCTGGCAGGGACCTTTCCACCTGGGAGAGAGAGATTCTTTCTCCAAGGATTTGATTAGTTCATAGTCACCACATTGAAACAGATGTATGGGGGAAGGAGCAAAAATTGAGATCTGCACATATAAAGCAGTTACCATGGTATGGTAAAGAGGAAGGAGTGGTAGCAATGCTGGGAAGATTAAGGGATTAAGGGACTAGTGAAAATAAAGAGGTCAAAGGTCATGAGAGTGGGGAATGCTACATGATGCGTGCAAGTGATGCTCGAGGTGATTGAATGAATATATGAGTGAGTAGGGAAAGCTTAGCAATAATGGGAAATGTTCATAAAAGTCAGATGACGTGCGCAGGGGGATAGACTTCCTGACTGAAGTATCATTTCAATCGGAACAGAGTAATAGGAGAACGAAAGAGTGTGAGAAAGAAGAGAAATGAAGAGGAATGAATTGATTGTGCACAGAATAATAGACTTGAGCACAGGAAAGAGATTGCAAAGGACAGTAAGGCGTGGCCTGTGCCTTTGCTGTGCAGAGGAACCGGCCCCCGCAGAAGCAAGGTGTACTGTACCTGATGAGCAGCCTAAATCAGACAAAAAGAAGCAAAAGGGGGAGTACCATAAAGCAGGGGAATGCAACAGCGATGCAGAGGAAAATCAGTCACTCACTGTGTGAAATTCCATTTTTAAATGTGCAATATCTGTATTCATTTTTTGTCTATGTATAAAGTCCTGTGTATATTGCTCATCTGTTAATATTTTTTTATTACATTGTCATGTTTATACTGTCGTGTATATTTTTTATAGCCTTATCTTGCCCTTACTTGTATTTATGTCTTTCTATCTTTTTAATCACTTATGCTGCTGCAACGATGTAAATTTCCCCATTGTGGGACTAATAAAGGATTATCTTATCTTAAAATGCAATTACAGGGAGAAGGCCATAATGTGGGAATGCAACAGGGATGCAGGAAATACAGGGATGCAGCAGTGATGCTGGAGAATTGCAGGGAGGAGGCCATAAGGCAGGAAATGTAACCGGGATGCCACTGAAAATGTTTATATTGCCTGCAGGATTTTGTACGTATATGGGGTGAAACGTTTGCTAAAATGATCTGAGGCTTATCCAGCAGAGGTGCAGGAACAGGATGGCAGAGGCTGGAGAGTGGGGACAGGCCTCTGGTGCACTTACAGTAGGCTAGAAAACAAAACGTGGCTGAGATGTATGGGTGTGAGGTACGAAAGCTAAAGCTAAGGCAATTTAAGCCTGAAGACTTGAGTCAAAGCTTGAACCTCACCTTGAGTCTCACCGGCGTAGTGTAGGAGGACGTCAGGTGCAGGTGGGGCTGGAGCGGTGTGACTGTCGCAGGGCGGCTGTAGTGACAGGAGTGGCTGGAGCAGCTGGTGTGGTAGGGACTGGAGGAGCAGCGGTCCATGTGGAAGAAGAAGAACGCAAACTAAAAGGATTGCTTTTCTGAGATGAGGAGTGGCAGATTCCCTTTATAGATGTTGTGCTTGCCTCAGGTCTCTTCAAGTACGTGGGGGCATCTTGGTAAATACTGACGCAGAGAGAGAGAACATTTTAAACTGTTTTAAAACTGTTAAACTAGCTTACATGTGATTGGCTCTAGTTGGGTATGTCAGGTTGTGACTGGATGAAAACAGAATTGGTAGGTGGATCTTAGAGATAGCACAACTTGTGATTCAGCTGGTATGTGCAGATAGACAGTCTCCCTGACTGAACTTTCACTAAGCTTCACACAGCACTAGTGGAAGGGCATCACCTGTTGTCATAGTCTTTGTTACTTAAACTTAACTTTAACTTTAAAATCATCATCTAGTTGCTGGAAAATCCATTTTATACTGCTACAGCTGAAACAGTCACACATACCATAAGAATACATGTTCATTTACACATTCACCCATTTTTTCCCGATGTCATTCCTGTGTTTGACAGCTGCTTTTAGCCTGAATATTTATTCAGTCATTTCCGTACAGAGAAGTTGGATCTTGACCAGTTGGGTCAACAGAGAAAATGGCATTTTGGACGCAACGTAAACAGCATGCTGGATTTTACAGCAGTGTACAGCAATGTAAAAAGTCCCAACAGAGACACTGTAACCCCTAACCCTAACCCCCTTCTCTACCTGGCCTCGACCCTAACCTCTATGCCCCCCACCTGGCCCTAACCCTAACCTCATCACCCCCCTAGCCATAACCATGGCTTCTTCCCAGGTTATACCCAAACCGAACACAAACCTTTTATTTACCTTCACCTTTTCATGGCATGTCATTGGAGCACTTGATTTTTTTAGCACTTATTTTATACATATCCTTATGCACGGTTTTATATCTCCCTCTTTAAATTATAGTGTTTATTTCCTAATCTGTTCTTCTTAATAATATTTGATTAACAAAGCCTTGTCTGGGCCTCCTCTCATTGGGCGGCTCCCTGCGACACTTGGATGGGGGTTTTGGAAAAGGTGCTGCCGGGAGAGTCCAGGGCCTTGGCCCCTGGACTGCAGTCCCCGCAGACAACTTAGTCCTCCATGTTAACCCTATTTTAACTTCCCTCTTCCTTAATTGAATTTTTTTTCCTCTAATATATATATGAATTTGTGTTATTTATATTGATATATTTATATATTAATAATTGGGTGGGTGTGTGTGTGTGTGGCATATAACCAACGAGGTTTTAAATTTAAGATATAGGGATATATTGATTCCAAAGAAAATCTCATTTCCTTTTAGATATATTTCTCCTCCTCACTTTTCAGACTTTAGATCTTTTCCTTTCTCCTCACCCTCTTCCATTTCTCCTAAAACAATAAATCTGTAGGCCAGAGCACTGAGGCTCAACAAGGCAGCCTGAACCCCAACCCCAACCCTAACCCTTCTCTTCATAACGTCTTTCGCCTTTTACTAAAGACTTCCGTGGAGAGGAACGCCAACGAGTTTAAGCTATTTTTGGTAGGTTTGGCTGTAAGGCTGAGCCCTTTGAGTGTGTGAAAAGTCAAACGCTTCTTGCTTGTCGGCCTTTTGGCTAAGATCAAGTGTAGTATTTGTTCTTATCAGTTTAATATCTGATATGTCCCCTACCTGGGGACCGTATATTAAATTGATTTTTGGAACAGGGGCTTGCTTCTTCCACTCCACGCATCGACCCGGTATTGCATTACCTCCAGGTACGGTGCACATTCACTGGAAATGTGCAATGTAACTATAGAGTTTTGTGGGGGGTGTTTTTTCCAGGGGAGTCCATTGCTTTTCTCACATTCCTTTATCAATAGGGTACAAGTTGCTCAAAGTCCTGATGCGGTTACTGAGTCGTACGCTTAGTGGTGCACTCTTGATTTTTCCATTCCCCAGAGGTTGATCAGGGTGTACCGTCTGTCTTTTGCAGCTGGAAAAGAAGGTAAAGTAAGCATTTCCCTCTATATAAAGAGACAACGTGTCCAACAGACCTTTAGAGACGGGAGCATACACGGCTTATGCGTTATTTAAAAAAAAAAAAAAGACGCATTCCAGTTTGTCTGGGCCGACCTCCAACATAGTGCTTGCAACGCCTCGGCAACAAGCCTCAGATGAGGGTCAGCCAATGCTGAAGTTGGCCCGAACTCTGGCATTGTGCAGTGTGGCCACCATCAGCCAGGGTGCTGTGTCTGGAACTGACCCCACCGTCTCTGACAACTCCAACTCATACTTACCTGGCAGGGGAGATACCATGATCAAGAAGGTGGTTCACCCAGGGCGAGGCTCAGCCATTGCACTCTGGTCGCACTGACCCCTGCGAATTCCCCAAATGTGGGAATCTTGACTGCATAATTTCTTGTAGTGGGGGACTGCGTTCGCGCTCTACCCTGACCACTACATCAAAAGGAAAACAAGGTGTCCCGGGTAGCTTCTTTAACTCGTAAGTGTGAAAGTGTGCTGCCAACTATGCCAGTTTTATGACTGCAGAGTTGGTGCTGTTGTCGGGCCGTGACGATTGGTGGGCGTTTCTGTATGTTACAAGCACGCATACCCCAGCCCCCCCCAAAAGGCGGGGCTAACCCTAACACAAACCCCATTGGATAGCGCATGTGACAGTACGGGGCGGGGTAGCTGACAGGTGTGAGCTGGGATTTGGAATGCGGCAGGCACAAAGAGAAGCCTACCATGACGGTGGTGGCTGGGACGACTGGGGTTCTCAGCTGCCCTCGAGGCAAAGGCCGTACTGACTCTGGTTTCTTTTCATAACACACAAGTCTTTCGCCTTTTACTAAAGACTTCTGTGGGGAGGAACGCCAATGAGTTTAAGCTATTTTTGGTAGGTTTGGCTGCGATCGCCTCCTGTTGGTGGTTAAAATCCTTGTCTGTTGTGGCATTGGTTTTACCAGTGTTTGGGAGGACATTTCTACACATTCCTTGTTTAAAGCACTTCAACTTCCCAGTAGTTGTAAATCTTTAACAAATAGGAATTCATTGGCCCACAAAGCTATTTTACCTGTTCTCTGCAGGTTGTAACATCTTGACCAGGCCAATCGGGTAAGTAAAATTGTCTCTTGTGTTATTTATTGCTTTTATTCCTATTTATTGGATTGATCTTTTGCTGGTTTTATTGTTTTAAGCACTTTTTAGCTTGTGGTGCCTCCATCATGTCGGCCACCCATGCCGGCATGCGGAGGCTCCACAGCATTCATTTAAATTTTGTGGAGAGAGAGGGTAAACTCCTGGGGATGTCCAGACTGGACTTCTCCAGGAAGCTAGTCCAAAAAGCCTTGGGTTTCACGCCGAATGATCTGAACTGTATACTGACCTTGCCTTTTGGTAAAGGCTTTGATGTGAGGTTTCATTCAGCAGCTCTGCTAAGAGAGTTTTGGACACGTTTTGAAAATGTTGAACCCCAGTTTTCTGCCTTCAGTGTGGAGAAACTGACAATGCCTTATTAGTTATTGTCAGAATGTTGAATGAAACAGTGAATGCAGAGGACATTTATTTGTGGCTGGGAAGATATTGCACTGTTAAAGGTGTAGTGTCTGACGTTCCATATATGGTTTTTACTTTTTTGGAATGCCTGAATGCATTCTCTATGTATGTCTTTCTATTCTTTGGGTTCATGTTTAGGTTAGTAGCCGTGAACATATACATATAAGGAACAGGGAGAGGGTCTTTCCTCCCTTCTCTCTGTCTCTTGGAAAACAACAACAACAACAGGGGGGAGTGTGACAGAGAAGTGAAGAAAATAAGAGTTTGAAGTAGTGAAGAAAATAAGAAGTTTGAAGTAAGAAGTGTAGAATAGCCTAATAAGTAACGATAAGGTGAACTAAATAACACCATGCAAGATAAATGAAGACTGGGCCCTTATCCTCTTAACGGTAAGACATGTGTACATTAGTCACTGCGTGAAAGTTGGCTTTAAGAGATAGTTGGATTAGGGAAAAAAAGAGAGAAGGAACAACCCTGGGCCCAGGGCAAAATTGGATGATTGAAAAAAAAAAGAGATAAAAGAAAAAGGAATAAAGAGAAATAGGAATAAGGAAGAAAAGAGGAATAAAAGTGTGGTATATTAGATGGTGATGTTGATGTGAAGATGATGAAGAGAAGATCTCCGCTGACACTGACTTACTTGTATATAGAAGTTTATTACAAAGTAGTTCAGCATCGGACAAGCACTGCAGTAGCCTGTGAGAGGATCCGAGCCAATATGGATCTCTCTAACAGCTCTAAACACCAGTATATATACATTGGTTGTTTACATGGTTCATAAGAAACATCTGGACCTTATTCAATGCCTTCACTTTCAAAAGGAAGAAGATGGGTGAGAGAAAACCCTCACCTTTAACCCCTACTAGTCTAGGTGTCACATTCTTAACTCTTATCCTAAACATGAACCCCAAAGGCTAACTCAAACATAGGAAACTCGTAAAAAGTGAAAACATCTGGAAACCCTCAGACATTCCAAAAAGGCAAAACATACATAAAACATCCTGTATACTACATATTTCCCCCCTTCGAGGCTACCTAGCCTCGAAAAATAAAGAATAAAACATACATGTTTACAGTAATAATATACAGTCCTCCTACATATGCTTCCCAAAGCATAAACATAACTTTATGGAGTGTGAGAGCGAAAAACCTGTCAAGCAGCTATCTTTCCTGAAATTTCCATCAAACAATCTAGACAGGAAAATTCTCTCACTGGCCCCTCTGCCCCAGGCGACCACTTTATAGTACTCCAAACCAATTAAAAAGGAAAAATTTCATCATTAGTACAAGGATATAACTTCAAGCAAATACATATGGAACCCTCAGAAAATAAAATCCAAACAATGTCCACTTTCAGGCTCGGTCGACCCATCGCACCTTCCAATGGACCTTTCCCTGCCTAGCCCCAATTTACCTAGGCATCAGAAAAAGAAAAAAACATCTGAGGTCCCAATGCATTTACCCAATAACAGACAACCAAGAAAATATAATAAAATTATTATATCTTGCTAACATTATTACTAGCATATAACATCCTCTATCGATATCACAAAATACAACATAATAAAACAAAATCCAATACTATATGAATATACTAAATATGTATATATAAAAACATAAAAATAAGAAAAACAAAAATATGTTGAGCAATATCTCCTCAACAACATTGACTGTCACCACAGTATCATTGATGTGTTGACTCTAGATATCGTCTCGCAGTGTTGTTGTCTTGTTGGAAGTCTTCCAATCCATTCTTATTGTCCATGTTTGAGTATCTGAATCCCCTCATAGTGGTCTTTTTCTCCCAACATTATTCTGGAAGAAAAGAAAACACCAACCAGTATCCTATAGCAAACAACAGACACAAATACTTATCACATTTCCATTTCCCCCTGTAATCATATCACTCTGTAATGAAAAATAAACAATAAAAATATCAAAATCATAATGAAATAAAATACTCAAAATGGATATGTATCCAACAATTCACCTTCTATCACTACTCTTTCATCTCCATCTATATCAACCCTGTGTAACAATGGCATCTGAACTTGTTCTCCAGGCATCACAACTCCAACCCATCTCAATATCATAGCCTTCGCAAAGGTCAGTAACAATGTACAAAAACAGAACATCACACTTAGCGACAAAAGAACTGCCACCAAAACCTGTACTAACACTGCTCCCAATGGTCTTAATTTCTCCTGCAACCAAGTATTTGCAGAAATTCCAGCTCCTTCCGATGGACCAAACACATCCCTTATACGTTTCAATGCCTCAATAACACTAGTTATATTATCAGAAGTATCAGGAATCAACGTATAACAAGCATCCCCAGTTAAATTTAAAGCCACACACAGGCCACCTTGTTTGGCCAAAATATAATCCAAAGCCATGTCATGTTTCAACAGCGTTAATCTGTGACTCCTCTGAGTATTCAATAAATAGTTAAAACCCCTAATGGTTTCATTTGCAAAGCCCTGCAGGGTATAGATAATATTATCAATGTGATCTGCCAAAAATGCCACACCATACCATGGAAACAACCCTATACCCCACTTCTCACCTAAACTTATCCTCCAATGGTAAGAATCCAAATTATGAAATTGTGCCAATTCCCTTTTCATCCTACTTCCAAAGGTAACATCCGATTGTACCTCAACAGGCACTTCTCCCAGTAAGAACCTCATATGGGAGTTTCAACGTTGCCATATAACAGCATCCTGTCCACCCATACGGTAGAAATATATATGCCTTATCGTCACAAACCCACCAAATATCCTTAAAATTCCCAATAGTCACATTTCCAGGCAAAAGTTGATTCCGTACCATCAATGTCCTACTCTGTTCGTGACGTGGTATATGAAAAATCACCTTATACAATTTATCACTAGCCTTCTGATCATGTCTACCCAAATCCATCACATAATCGTCACAATCTGATATTCCAACAAACATTCCAGGCGCACCATAAGTATCATTCGAAACAAAAACAACTTTTAGCCCTAACAGATGCTACTTCCATTGCATCTGGAACCGCCGTCATCATATTTTCATACTGATCAAGTAAATTCACATATGGTAATTCCCCTAACCAAGAACAATTAAATCTGGGCTTAAACAAATTCACTGACAAAGCCATCATTGTATCTTCTGCTGATTGCTGCTGATACAACAACCACGATAATACAGAAGATTGACAAACAATGTTTAACGGCTCTGGTACCGTCTCCAAAATTGAAGGCCATGTACCTGGTGCTGGAACCTTCACTATACATGGACAATTCAATCTCTTAACCGATCTTACTGAATGAGTTACCTGCTGGAACCATAAATTCCTACCTGCCCATGAGTCTGCAATATGTAATCTTGAAGAATCAAAACCATATGCTTTCCACTTAGTCTCTCTCTTCTGTAGTGCATGATATTGATCAGTTATATCATCTAAAGTCCAATCAAAAAGCTCATTTTCCCCATTAGAAACATTTCTCGGATCTGTCAGAGATAAACCTACATCATTCTCCTCTACCATCTGTTCTCCAATCTCAAAAATCTCTTTACTACTGTTTATACTAGACTTTGTTTTAAACATAGGGGTTCTGAGTTACATTTGTAGATTTCATAGATGTCAAAAATGTTGTTGCTATTGTAGTATTTATCCCCTTCAAAGTCACTGCTAATAGAGTAGCCTGGGTTGATACATTAGCACCCTTAACTACTTCCTGAGCTAAAGTAACAACCTTCATCTGTGTGTTATTTACCCTTGGAGTAACTACTGTAATAGATTCTTCCTGAACCCCTCTAACAACCATAGAAACTCCAACAGGCCTCAAGTCTTCTATCCTAAGCATCACCTTACGAGTTACATAACCTTCTATCCAATAATTTTGAAATGGAACAAATTTAAACTCTGGCTCCAAATAAGTACACGTATATTCCCCTTGATCTTCCCAAGTAACATTACACAAAATAAGTGAGCAATCACCCACAACTTTTAACCACCTCATATCATTATACAACAAAAACTTCCTTCAATCACGGGGCACAATATCAACTTCAGATCCTATCAACAACACATCTTCACCACGACTATTTTCCCACTTAGGAGGACTAGAACTCCCAACATTCCATTTCCCACATTGACAAGGAAGGTGGGCTACTCTTCCTAAATTAACTCTAACCACAGTCTTCAAAGGAGTTGGTGTCACAGAAATTACCTGAAACGACACTGTAGTTAAATGTGATGCATTTGTACCTTTGATAACATTCAGCACTGAAGGCGTAGATATATTTTCCATTTTTCCAACTTTCAACTGGAGAGTTGATGCCATTGTTCTCAATTCTTTCGTTTCCTCTATAGCCTGAGAAAACTCCATACTCTTACTATCATCTATTACTTCTAAAGTCACTATACTAACTCTGGGTCCCTCACTCTCAAACTGCGGATCATAAAAAGAACACCTATAATCACCTTGATCATCCTGGTGGGGCCTATATACATAAAGATGACAATCTCCTTCAGTCTTCAACCGTCTTTTATCGTTAAGCAACACATACTTCTTTAATGTTGATGTTCTTGACAAATTCAAAACTCTACCATAATTATCTTCCCATTGGACTCTAAATTTTCCTTCACCAGTATTTACTCCCCTACACTGACATGGGAGCTGAACTGACTTCCCTAGGGTCACTTTGACCCTAGTCCTGGTAACGTTTTGGTTTAACTCTCTTCCGAACTGGCCTTGGACTCCTTCGTTTAACTGAAGCTCCAAATTCTCCTGTATTGGAGTCACAGCCCTTTGCAACCTTTGATGCTTGGCACTCTGCTGAAACAGACTCTGCTGTTTCTGGGACATATTGAAAATCAATGTCAACAAACCTTCTCTCCTGTCCATTAACTGCAGAGTCACCTCCGGCTACATCATTAATACGCACATGATCATCAACATTGTCCCCAACATGGACATTTTCCCCTTCTGAGTTTTGACTCTGGAGATTCTCATGCATCCTTTCTGCATGTTCTCCCACATTTCGACTCTGTAAGCACGGCGCCTCTTCGCTTGGCGCTTTAACACAATGCGATAAATGATACCACGTTGGTGACCCTTTAACCTGGACCGCAGTTCCAGTACTGCGAACAACTTCAAATGGTCCTTCACGGTGTTCGTTGTACCACTTCCTTCTAAACACCTTCACGAACACCTTATCTCCAGGTTGCACTGTGCTCCTCTTTTGCTCATCAAGCCTCTCCTGCACCTCCTCTTTCTTTTGCCTGTCAGAAACATATGTGGATATTCTTTTATGCAGATTAGCCATATATGTAACATACGCTCGCATTTCATCTTCCAAAAGGGACAAACTCGGACCCTTTCCACTTACTCGCAAACAAGGCATTGGCATCAGCCTTCCCGTAACCAACTCATGAGGTGTCATATGCAAATCACGCAGCTCACTCGAACGACACACCATTAACGCCAATGTAAGTGCTGCTACCCAATTCAACCCCATGTGCTGACAAATTTTAACAATACGGTTCTTCAAAATGCCATTCATTTTTTCACAAATCTCTTGACTTTGTGGATGGTAGACTGCTCCAAGACGTTGTTTAATTCCCAGTTTTTGCAAGATCAATTTCACCGTCTTATCCACAAACTCTCTCCCATTATCTGAGAATATCCGATCTGGAAGTCCCCACCTGCTTATGACCTCTCTACACAAAAACTTGGCAACAGACTGAGCGTCCTTTCTCTGGCCTCTGGCCATTCGTGAAAACCTATCCACAACCACTAACATGTATCTCTTACCTTCAACTGGTTTTATCATATCAACAAAATCCACAACCAACTCACGCATAGGACCCCTTGGCATTGGAATATAACCAGGAGGAACCATCACACCCCTACGAACATTGTTTTTCAGACAGATCATACACCTGCCTATAACATAATCAATCTGTTCAAGCAAACACGGTGCCCAAAAACCATATTAATTTGTGATCTTTCTCCTAACTTCTCCCCTTGCAACATGAGCCAATCCATGTGCTTCCTGAATCATCATCCCTAACAAGTCTGGGGGTGCAATTATCATCCCCTCATGATTTCTCCAAAGTCCAGTAGAATCTCGAGTGGCACCTCGATCTAGCCACAACTGTTTGTCCACTTCCGTTGCAGCTTCCTGCATTGAAATCATGTCTCTAAACGTGATTTTATTTTCCAAATCCACTTCATGAGTGACCAGAAAAACTTTTCCTAATTTATCTGCTCCCGTAACTGCTTTCGAAGCTTCATCAGCTGCTTTATTCCCTTGTGTAACTTTTGACACATCCATTTTATGTGCTGCACATTTCGCTATCGCTATCTCCTTAGGCTTCATCATGGCATGCAACAATTTCATTATTTGGGCATGATGCTGTATTGGAGAGCCATCTGTTTTCTTAAACCCTCGGCTCTTCCACACTGACCCAAACAAGTGACATACGTTATGTGCATATGCAGAATCAGTATATATTGTCACTCGTTTGCCTTCTGCCAACAAACACGCTTCAGTCAACCCCACAAGTTCAGCAAACTGAGCAGATGCAGGCTGTGGTACTACTCCAGCCTTCTCTACAACAAATCCACTTCCTTCAGCTTTTACTACTGCATAGCCAGCACTTAATTTATCTCCCACACGATAACAAGATCCATCAGTCCAATACTCCAAGTCTGCCTCACACAATGGAAGAGCTTGCAAATCTGATCTAAGCTTTGAATATTTTTCTGCTTCTTGGACACAATCATGTGGTTCACCATCTTCTGGAGTTGGCAAATTCTCAGCTGGATTTACCGTAACACACCTTGCTAAGGTAACATCTTCCTGCTCTAAGAGCCTATGGTAATCTCTGAGCCTAGGCATGGTCAGTGTGTATTTACCATAGTTCAGAAGATTTCTGAGGCTATAATGGGTGAGAATAGTTACCGGATAACCCATTGTGACAGATGATGCCTTATCATACATCAAATAAACTCCCACCATTGCTCTGTAACACAGAGGTAGCCCCAGCTCTACCTCCGAGTAAACAGTAGAATAGTAAGAAATAGGTTGAGGACTTGTTCCTGTACCTGTTGGCTAACTAAGAACTGCGCATGCATATTTACCTCCAGTAGAAGTAGACACATACAACAAAAAATTCTTAGAGTAATCTGGAAGCGCTAACGCTGGAGCCTCCTGTAACCTCTGCTTGTCTCAAATGCCAAAAGGCCATCTGAAGTCCAAGTAAGATTACAATGAAGTTGAGCATTTCCAGTATCTTTAATCATAGCTCTCAAAGGCCCTGTTAAACTAGCATAATCCTCAATCCAATCTGAGGAATAACCAGCAATACCAAGAAACGTCATCATCTCCCTGACTGTCCTAGGCTTTGGCGCCTTACGAATAGCCTCTAACTGACTGTCAGAGATACTTCTGTGTCCCTTTGTTATTGTCTGACCCAAATAAACTACTTTCTCCTGACAATACTGCAGTTTCTTCTGAGAGACCTTATGTCCCTTTTCTGCCAGTATCTGTAGCAATTTAATTGAGTCCTTATGACATGTTTCCTCATTTGGTGAACAAATAATAATATCATCCACATATTGGACAACAGTACTTTGTAGCACCTGATCAATCCCTGCCAAATCATCCTTCAATACTTTATTAAAGATATAAGGACTATGTTTAAATCCTTGTGGCAACCTCTTGTACTCATAAAATTGTCCCTTATACGTGAATCCAAATAAACTACTACTACTTAAACGACTTTCTATGCTAAGTGGAACACTAAAAAATGCACCACATAAATCTAACACTGTGAAATGAGTCGCCTCCGGAGGAATGTGAGCTAACAAAGTATATCGGATCTGGCACTTCTGCTGGAAAATCAGCTTTCACTTCATTCACTGCTCTCAAGTCATGTACCAGACGATAAGAATCATCTGGCTTCTTTACAGGTAGCAAAGGCGTATTACTCTGAGGATTGCTCTGTTATCTTCAAGACATCTGCTTTCAAGAGTCCTTCAATTTGTGGTTCAATCCCTCGGATCGCCTCTTCTTTCAGTGGATATTGATCCTTCCAAGGGGGTCTAACTCCTGGCCGGAGTTCAACTTTTACTGGGTTGAGCCGATTTCACCAGTCCAATGTCAGTGCTATGCCGAGACCACAAACACTCTGGTACTTGTCGCAGCATTTCCTCTCTCATAGGATCCATCTTAGCACTGCAAATTGACTCATGTGTCATCCACACAGTTTGTGGTTGTCCCTCTCCTTGAGCAGAAATCATAATCTTGATAAATCGCTGATCCTCACTCCTCCAAATAGCAAGATTCCCTTTCACCGGTACAAAAACAGCTTTCTCTGCGTCTTCCATCATTTCTCCTATATGCTTCTGCTCATAGTCTTCAGACACCAACAAAGTCACATGTGGTACACTCTTCTCAATATCAAACTCTTTATCCAAATAATCATTTCTGTTTATCTTCATAGCTGCTCCTTGTGGTCCCAAAATTATACAGCACGAACTGAGTTGAACTCGCTCTGGTTGTTGACTCAACCATTCCTCTGAATCTGACTGAGCAGCATTCTTAAAATACTTGAGCGTGCAGTGAAATGGATATTCCGGAGACTTTGCATCAGGCATGTTTGCTACAATAAACTTCTCCCATACCTTTGCTGGCTCCAGAAAATCTGCACTAAGATTTCCAATCCAAAATACTGAAGAAGCTTCAGTTTCCATTGTCATCAATAATTGGTGAACCACATCATTTGGCACTTCCACCAGACAGCCGTCTGGTGTACACTTTATTGTACAATTCAATCTGCACAAAGCATCTCTTCCCAACAATGCAATAGGTGTATGTTCTGATACCAATATGGGTATTGTAGTCTTCTGATTTTTATAGCAGAGCTCAATTGGTTCTGTAAGAGGAATCAGCTGTTTCACTCCCTCAAACCCGATTGTCCGAATCAATTGACCAGACATGGGGAGATGTATAGCATCTTCAGGCCGAATACAGGTACAAGCAGCTCCACTATCTGCCATCGCTCCCAATGGCCGATTATTTACTTTTACCTCTATTGTTGGATCTCTCTCCTGGCCCTGATGCTACCAGCTGACACCCCCCTTTCAGGTTCTCTGGGCACCTCTAGAACCCCGTTTCCGGGCCCCTATATGGGTTCACCGGTCCCGCAGGTGGTCTTGATTGACCCCTGAATCCTCCTCTGAAGTTTCCTCTAAAATTTCCTCTGAAATTTCCTCCTGGTCTATTGCACTCACGGGCAAAATGGCCAGGCAGTCCACAGTTATAGCATACTTCTGAAAACTGTTGAAAATTTAGATTAAACCTTCCTTCTCTTCCTCTTCCTAAATTTCCTCGACCTCTTCCTCTCCAGGTCTGCACTTGACCAAAAATTGACTGTGGAGAGGAAACAGCTGGCTCCACCAATGGTGGCTGAGATGGCTGCAGCTGAACCTGATTTGACTGTGGTTGCGATGCAGGTTGGTTCAACAGAGTCTGACTCTGTATCACTAGAGCCTGCTTTTTCTCCTTCTTATTGTCCACCAACTGTATTTGATTCAGTTTTCTAAGGATCTCTTGATCCTGCTCTTTTTGATCATGTTCCTTTTTCCTATATAGCTCCACTTGATGGGCTATATGATCTGTATAAACACCCTTTGTCATACTTCCAAGACCAACCACCTCTGCCAATTTGCTCCTTACTGGTAAGGGCAGCCCCTTCTGTATTTTAGCCCGCAAAATTGACTGCTCCATTTGATTCAAATCCGGATCATTTCCTGTAACATTTCTCCACACTTGATGGGCCCTTGACACATACGCCCTCGGGTTTTCCTCCTTTCCCAATGGCTCAATAAGAATATTATCAGGATGTACATTAGTAGGAAATGTATCTTTCAATGCTCTCCACACTCGACCTCTACTTGCAGCAAACAACTCCGGATCATTCACAGCAGTCCCTATATATCGATCCAGTCCAGCTTTCTGCAGAATCTCCTCCATAGCTGGAACCCCAAGGAGACTAGCCAAAAGTCTCTTAATATCTCCCATGGCAGCTTGTGTTCCCACCATAATCTCTTCCAACTTTGAAATCCAAGGATGTGCTCCATCTTGAAGAGTAGGTAACTTCTCAAGTATATCTGACATATCTGTATTCTGCCAAGGCTTGCACTCCAAATTCTGTCCTCGAACAACCACTGGACAAATTTTCCCTTTTCAGTGAATATCTCTTACCTAATTTTTGGGAAACCTTTTTCCGCAAGGTTTTCCTCTGTGTCTTTAACCACTTTAATTGATTCTCCCATACTTTCTGATCCTCTGGTCTAGATGACTCATAGAGATGCGAAAGGCATTGATTTATACTTTTCTCAACCTCTTGAAAGGCCGTTCGTCTCTCTTCTTCTATTCCTAGTGCTAGTTGCCGCAGGGAAAAAACCTCTTGAAGGCGAAGGAATCTGCTCCTCCCAATCACTGCCTTTATTCTCACTTTCACTAGAACTATCATCTTCTGAGTCCTCTGCCGTCCATGTTTTATCTCCTCTTCTTTCCGCTCTAGCCAACATCCTTTTGATTTTAGGATCATATCCACCCACAGCCTCTTCCAAATCACTCTGATCATCCTTAGCTCCCACACAAATTGTTTTCCTCTTACTTTTAGAGCTTGGATACATCGTTATAGTCGTTTCTGCTTGTCCCACTTCTATTACCTGATCATTCTCATCTTTAATCTGATAATTACCCTCCTGAGAGATCACCGGAAGCTGGGGATAAACTTCCTCAAACCTTCTTCTCATAAGGTGGGGGTTTCTTCATTGGATCCACGTGTGAGAAGGGTGCATTAATCTCTGCCATTAATTTTTCTGTTTCCTTTACATTCTTTCTTATTTCCTCTACACCTCTATCTCTCTTTTCTTTTGCAGATTTGATCAATTTCTGTCCCTCACTTTTCAAACAATTGAAGAACACCAAGCTCCACTTGTCTCTTTTCTTTGCGTTTTTCCCCCTTTTTACCCTTCTTTTGTTCCGCCTTATATGTAGACACAAGTAGCATGCATTATTTTAATTACATCGGGGTTAAGAGTTCCTTCCACTGGCCATGGTTGATCAATTTCAGGCCAACGCTTATGCCATTTCTCCGATATCTTTGCAATACATTTAATTATTAAGGATAATAAGGATTATTCTTCTGTACTACTTCAACAGGGGTAATTACTCTCGAAACTTTAATATCCTTTTCTGACGTTGTAATAGCTCCTTTAATTGTAAATCAAAAATAATTACTAAAACTACTTTAAATACTTAACCTACTTCTCCCTATTTTATTTTATTTTATTTTATTTTAAATCACTATTTTACCACAATCAATAAATTTGCCAACTCCAAAAGAACCAAAAACTTAATCAATATAACAATAAATTCACAACACCAAGCCCACATATAATATCTACCAAACACACAATTAATCCTCCCAATTATGTGTAAAGTTTCCACAAATTAACAAAAGTCCAATCCTATATGAGGCTCAAAAGATCACACATTCCTACAAGGGACCAACTATTATCCAAGTGTATTCCTATTTTCAATAAACAATCACCTCAAATCAGAATAAACCACAAACAAAAATAAAATCCACATTGACCACTCTACTTTCAACATCATTTAGCCCAATAATCATATTCTGTTAATTAAATGCATTAACAAGTCAGTCCATTGCTAAGCTTTTCTTTTAAACAGCTACACCATATACTATGTTATGCATACCCAATCAAATTATATTCTAAAATGTTTTATAATGTTGACCAATAAAAACAGACTAATAATAATAACTATAAATGAATATAAACACATGTTTTAAATGCAGGTCTTTGTGAAAAGAGTTTGTGTATAAAACTGTACTGGCCTTTAGCAGACTGGATTCAGGAGCTGCACAGCTGTCGTCAGCAATCCTCAATCCATGTAACGCCTTGGCCAGCTGCCACCCCTCTGCGTCCTGGAGCACTCCACCTCCTTTTTTCCTCCCCAATTCTCACACAGCACAAGTGGATAAGAACAGAAACAGACAAGATTTTAATATCTTATAAACCCACTAAATCTTTCTAACAACAATTCAATTCAATCCCAATTATCTACCAGCACACAAATATTTTCCTTTTTAAGCACCAAATTATAATTTCACAACATACCTCACTAACATAAAAATTTATTTTACTTCAATCTAATCTTAATTCCCCCTAAATTATCATCCACAAACTATATATCCTACCATTCCTTTATTTCTCTTTAAATCCCACACAAAACATTCTTACACTAATCTTTCTATGTCCTTTTTGGGGGCTCATAATTTTTTCCTCTCTCTCTTTTTTTTCAAAAACGTCCTTAAAAAGGCTCATAGATTTTGTTCAAACTGTCCCCCAAAAAAGGCTCATACACTTTTAACAATATCAAAAGTCCCCTTCGTAAGAGGCTCATATATTTTGACAATAGCAAAAATGTCTTTTTGAAAGAGGCTCATGTACTTTATCAATAAAAACGTCTTCTTAAAAAGAAGCTCATAAATTTTAACCATAAAAACGTCCTCTCTCAAAAAACTCATAAATTTTATCCATATCAAAAAAATATCTTTCTTTATACATTACTATTTTCAACCGCAACCTATATATTCCTATTCAATACAAAGTCTATCTTCTTAACATAAACCCCATACACCATCCCGTGTCACAGCCTTTCACACACAGCTGAGACAGCGCTCCACACGCACACACACACACACACACAGACACTACTCACTCAACAGGGACACAAAAAGAATTCTCAAAACACACAGCAGAGTCAAAACTTCATCCCAAAACACAAACAATATTCCATCCTAAATTCTCAAAAATCAACTCATTCATACTTTGTCCTATAGCATGCTTTTCTGCCGCTCCTTTTCTCTTATTTTCCTTCTAAATTTATGCTACCTTATGAGGTGTAGATATTCAATGAGAGGCTGCTTCAGACACTGTTCATCAACTAGTGTTCGAGTGGGAACTTACAATTGAATTTTGCACTCTACACCCCCAGTTCCTTGAACTGACCTGAAATTCACCTAGTGATTTTCCAGGATTTTTGGCCCGTCTAAAACCACCTCCCAGAGGGTTTTTAACCGAATCTGCGGTTTTTTCTTTTATCTCTCTATTCCTCTTTCTTCTCTAATCTAACTATCTCTCAAAGCTGACTTTCACGCAGTGACTAATGTACACGTCTTACCGTTAAGAAGATAAGGGCCCAATCTTCATTAATCTTGCATGGTATTATCTAGCTCACCTTATCGTTACTAATTCAGCTATTTTACACTTTTTACTTCAAACTTCTTATTTTCTTCTCTATCACTTTCCCCCTTTTTTATGTGGTGTCCACAGCGCAATAAAATCAAATTTAGAATGGAGCATCACTCCAAACACCAACACAGCACAATTCTTTTCGGTGTGACCAAACAGCAAACACACACAACATCAACAAACGAACCAGCGCCCCATAAGTGAGAAATGTTCACCATAATCAGCCGGCTTGGTGCGGGAGTAGGTGCGCTGATGTTGATGTGAAGATGATGAAGAGAAGATCTCCGCTGACACTGACTTACTTGTATATAGAAGTTTATTACAAAGTAGTTCAGCATCGGACAAGCACTGCAGTAGCCTGTGAGAGGATCCGAGCCAATATGGATCTCTCTCTAACAGCTCTAAACACCAGTATATATACATTGGTTGTTTACATGGTTCATAAGAAACATCTGGACCTTATTCAATTCCTTCACTTTCAAAAGGAAGAAGATGGGTGAGAGAAAACCCTCACCTTTAACCCCTACTAGTCTAGGTGTCACATTCTTAACTCTTATCCTAAACATGAACCCCAAAGGCTAACTCAAACATAGGAAACTCGTAAAAAGTGAAAACATCTGGAAACCCTCAGACATTCCAAAAAGGCAAAAACATACATAAAACATCCTGTATACTACAAAAGGTAAAGAGAAAAAGCCGCAGATTTGGTCAAAGCCCTCTGGGAGGCGGTTTTAGATGGGCCAAAAATCCTGGAACATCACTAGGTGAATTTCAGGTCAGTTCTAGGAACTGGAGGTGTAGTGTGTAAAATTCAATTATAAGTTCCCACTCGAACACTAGTTGACGAACAGTGTCTGAAGCAGCCTCTCATTGAATATCTACACCTCATAAGGTAGCATAAATTTAGAAGGAAAATAAGAGAAAAAAGGAGCGGCAGGAAAAGCATGCTATAGGACAAAGTATGAATGTGTAGATTTTGAGAATTTAGGATTGGTGTCACACTGCGGTGAGGTTTGTCTTGTCTTGGGATTTTGGTCTTGTCATTTCCTGTTTTATTTTGAAGGATTTACTCTCCTCTCGTTTCAGAGCACTTGCCTTTCCTCATGTGTCACCTGTGTGTCCTGATTACTCATTGTTTCCACCTGTTTCCCGTTACCTCTTCGTGTTTAGTCTGTGTCTCCTTTGTCTTGTGCCAGTGTCTTCGTCCGTTCACCCGATGCACCTCCAGCCTTGAATCCACAGCCACAGTGTTGCCTCCAGTAAGCCATTGTTCCTCTGTTAGAGTGATTTTTTGTTTGTAATTTTGATATCTCAGTTTCTTGCCTTAGCCTTAGAGTACTTTCATAGTTGTTTGTTTTCCTCCTTTTGGAGCAATTTTGTCATCTTAGGTCCTCTGTTTTTTTAGGAGAGAGTTTTATTTAGAGCTTTTTCTGGTTTTCCTCCTGTTGTTTTTGTTAAATCCTTTCATAGCCTTTTGTTTGCCTCCTCTGTGAGTGATTTTTGATTTGTTCTAACTTTATTAGCCACCGTTCATTTGTTTTTTTTCCTCCTTTTTGAGAGTGACTTTTTGTTTTCTTATCCGCCCTAGGAAAATTTTTTAGCCTTTGTTTCTTTGTCACTCAAGGGAGAGAACTTTGGTTGAAAATAAAGTCTGTTTTATTAACGTCATCTCTGCGTCTGAGTCCTGCCTTTAGTCCCGGCCTGACAATCGGATGTTGTTTGTGTTCTGGGATTAAGTTAATTTTGCTGTGTTTTGTAATCTCTGTGTGTCTCTGTAGAGTGAGCAGTTTCTGTGTGTGTGTGTGTGTGTGTGTGTGTGTGGAGTGCTGTCTCAACTGTGTCTCAGCTGTGTGTGAAAGGCTGTAGCATGGGATGATTGATGGGGTTTATGTTCAGGAGATAGACTTTACATTGAATAGGTATATATAGGTGGTGGTTGAAAACAGGAGATATAGTAATGTATAAGGAAAGATATTTTGTCTTACATGGATAAAACCTATGAGCTTCTTAAGAGAGGACATTTTTATGATTAAAACCTATGAGCCTCCTTCAAGAAGACATTCTTGCTATTGTTAAAACACATGAGCCTTTTTTAAGGGAACCTTTGTTATTGTTAAAAGTTATGAGCCTTTCTTAAAGAACGTTTTTAGGAGAAAAAGAGGAAAATTTATGAGCCCCCAAAAAGGACATAGAGATTGAGATAAGAGTGAGGATGTTTTGTCTATATGTATAGATATAAAAGAGAAATAAAAGAATAGTAGGAGACACAGTTCGTGGATGATAATATATTATAGGAATTAAGATGTTAATAGAAATAAACTGAAATTTTTATATAAATGGGGTATGGTATGAAATTATAACTTGGTGTTTAAAAGAGGAAAATATCTGTTATAGATAAATTGATTTGTGTGTTGGTAGATAACTTTGTTAGATTGAATTGTTGTTGTGTTGTGAGAAGGACTTAGTGGGATCATAACATATTAAAATCTTGTCTGTTCTTTCTCTTATTCACTTGTGCTGTGTGAGTGTTGGGGAGAAGAAAAGGAGGTGGAGTGCTCCAGGATGCAGAAGGATGGCAGCTGGCCAAGGCATCACATGGATTGAGGTTTGCTGATGACAACATGTGCAGCTCCTGAATCCAGTCTGTTCAAGGCCAGTGCAGTTTTATACGCAAACTCTTTTCACACATACCTGCATATATGTGGTTAATATCATTTATGCATATCTAGTCTGTTTTTATTTATTGGTTAATATCACAAAAACATTTTAGAATATAATTATTTGATTATGTATACATAACATAGTACATGTTGTAGTTGTTTAAAGGAGAAGCTTGGCAACGGACTGACTGGTTAAATGCATTTAATTAATAGAATATAATTATTGGGTTAAAAGCTGTTGAATGCTGAGATTTTTGGTGATTTGAGGTGATTGTTTATTGAAAACAGTAACACACTTGGTGATAGTTGGTCTCTTGTAGGAGTGTGTGATCTTTTGAGTCTTATATAGGATTGGACCTTTGTTGGCAGGAATATCTGAAGAAACTTTACACATAATTTGGTAGATTGATTGTGTGTTTAGTGGATATCATATGTGGTCTTAGTGTTTTGAACTTATTGTTATATAGATTAAGTTTTTGGTTTTTAGGAGTTGGCAGATTTATTGATTGTGATAAAATAGTGACATATAAAAAATAAATAAATAAAATTTAAAAAAAGAGAACAGGGAGAAATAGTTTAATTAATTAGTTTTAAATAGTTTAAGTAATTAGTTTTAACTTACAATTAAAGAAGTTATTAAAATGTCGGAAAAGGATATTAAGTATTTAAAGTAGTTTTAGTAATTATTTTTGATTTACAATTAAAGGAGCTATTACAACGTCAGAAAAGGATATTAAAGTTTCGAGAGTAATTACCCCTGTTGAAGTAGTACAGAAGAATAATCCTTATTATCCTTAATAATTAAATGTATTGCAAAGATATCGGAGAAATGGCATAAGCGTTGGCCTGAAATTGATCAACCATGGCCAGTGGAAGGAACTCTTAATCCAGATGTAATTAAAATAATGTATGTGCTTGTGTCTACATATAAGGCGGAACAAAAGAAAAGCAAGAAAGGGGAAAAGCGTAAAGAAAAGAGACAAGTGGAGCTTGGTGTTCTTCAGTTGTTTGAAAATGAGGGACAGAAATTGATAAAAGCTGCAAAAGAAAAGAGAGGTAGAAGTGTAGAGGAAATAAGAAAGAATGCAAAGGAAACAGAAAAACTAATGGCAGAAATGAATGTGCCTTTCTCACATGTGGATTCAATGAAGAAACCCCCACCTTATGAGAAGAAGGTGAAGTTTGAGGAAATTTATCCCCAGCTCCCGGTGATCACTCAGGGGGGTAATTATCAAATCAAAGATGAAAATGATCAAGTAATTGAAGTAGGACAAGCAGAAACGACTATAACAATGTATCCAAGCTCTAAAAGTAAGAGGAAAACAATATGTCTGGAATCTAAAGATGATTAGAGTGACTCGGAAGAGATTGTGGGTGGATATGATCCTAAAGTCAGGAAGATGCTGGCCAGAGCGGAAAGAAGAGGAGATAAAACATGGATGACAGAGGATTCAGAAGATGATAGCTCTAGCGAAAGTGAGAATGGAGACAGTGATTGGGAGGAGCAGATTCCTTCATCTTCAAGAGGTTTTTTCCCTGCAGCAACTAGCACTAGAATAGAAGAGGAGAGACATACTGCCTTACAAGAGGTCGAGAAAAGCATGAACCAATGCCTTTCGCATCTCCATGAGACAACTAGGCCAGAGCCCAGAAAGTATGGGAGAATCAATTAAAGTGGCTGCAGACACAGAAGAAAAACTTCGGAAAAAAGACCCCCGAAGACCAGGTAGGAAATATGTACTGAGACCAAGAAAAGAGAAAATGTGTTCAGTGGTTGTCCAAGAAGAGAATTTGGAGTACAAGCCTTGGCAGAATACAGATATGTCAGATATACTTGAGAAGTTACCTACTCTTCAAGATGGAGCACATCCTTGGATTTCAAAGTTGGAAGAGATTATGGTGGGAACACAAGCTGCCATGGGAGATATTAAGAGACTTTTGGCTAGTCTCCTTGGGGTTCCAGCTATGGAGGAGATTCTGCAGAAAGCTGGACTGGATCGATATATAGGGAGTGCTGTGAATGATCCGGAGTTGTTTGCTGCAAGAAGAGGTCGAGTGTGGAGAGCATTGAAAGATACATTTCCTACTAATGTACATCCTGATAATATTCTTATTGAGCCATTGGGAAAGGAGGAAAACCCGAGGGCGTATGTGTCAAGGGCCCATCAAGTGTGGAGAAATGTTACAGGAAATGATCCGGATTTGAATCAAATGGAGCAGTCAATTTTGCGGGCTAAAATACAGAAGGGGCTGCCCTTACCAGTAAGGAGCAAATTGGCAGAGGTGGTTGGTCTTGGAAGTATGACAAAGGGTGTTTATACAGATCATATAGCCCATCAAGTGGAGCTATATAGGAAAAAGGAACATGATCAAAAAGAGCAGGATCAAGAGATCCTTAGAAAATTGAATCAAATACAGCTGGTGGATAATAAGAAGAAAGAGAAGAAGCAGGCTCTAGTGATACAAAGTCAGACTCCGCTGAATCAACCTGCACCGCAACCAGAGTCAAATCAGGTCCAGCTTCAATCATCTCAGCCCTCATTGGTGGTTCCAGCTGTCTCCTGCCCATGGTCAGTCTTTGGTCAAATGCAGACCTGGAGAGGAAGAGGTTGAGGAAATCTAGGAAGAGGAAGAGGAGGAAGATTTAATTCAAACTTTCAACAGTTTTTAGAAGTGTGCTATAATTGTGGACAGCCTGGCCATTTTGCCCGTGAGTGCAATAGACCAGGAATAAACTTCAGAGGAGGATTCAGGGGTCAATCAAGACCACCTGCGGGACCGGTGAACCCATATAGGGGCCCGGAAACAGGATTTTAGAGGTGCCCGGAGAACCTGAAAGGGGGGTGTCAGCTGGTAGCATCAGAGCCGGAGAGAGCTCCAACAATAGAGGTGAAAGTAAATAATCGACCATTGGAAGTGATGGCAGATAGTGGAGCTGCTTTTACCTGCATTCGGCCTGAAGATGCTATACACCTTCCCATGTCTGGTCAATTGATTCGGACAATCGGGTTTGAGGGAGTGAAACAGCTGATTCCTCTCACGGAACCAATTGAGCTCTGCTACAAAAATCAGAAGACTACAATACCCATATTGGTATCAGAACATACACCTATTGCATTGTTGGGAAGAGATGCTTTGTGCAGATTGAATTGTATAATAAAGTGTACACCAGACGGCTGTCTGGTGGAAGTGCCAAATGATGTGGTTCACCAATTATTGATGACAATGGAAACTGAAGTTTCTTCAGTATTTTGGATTGGAAATCTTAGTGCAGATTTTTTGAAGCCAGCAAAGGTATGGGAGAAGTTTATTGTGGCAAATTTGCCTGATGTGAAATCTCCAGAGTATCCATTACATTGCATGCTTAAGTATTTTAAGAATGCTGCCCAGTCGAACTCAGAGGAATGGCTGAGTCGTCAACCAAAGCAAGTT
Organism: Lates calcarifer; assembly: GCF_001640805.2. Lineage (NCBI taxonomy): Eukaryota > Metazoa > Chordata > Actinopteri > Centropomidae > Lates > Lates calcarifer. The sequence continues at coordinate 41,901 of NW_026117717.1, forward strand.
CAATTTAGCTTGTGTTGTATAATTTTGGGACCGCAAGGAGCAGCCATGAAGATAAACAGAGATGAATATTTGGATAGGGAGTTGTCTGAAGACTATGAGCAGAAGCATATAGGAGAAATGATGGAAGAGCCAGAGAAAGCTGTTTTTTCTACCGGTAAAAGAGAATCTTGCCATTTGGAGGAGTGAGGATCAGCAATTTATCAAGATTATGATTTCTGCTCAAGAAAAAGGACAGCCACAAACTGTGCGGATGACACATGAGTCAATTTGCAGTACTAAGATGGACTCAGACTTCAAGAGAGAGGAAATGTTGCTGAGTGTTTGTGGTCTTGTCATAGCACCGATATTGGACTTGTGAAGTCAGCTCAACCAGTGAAAGTTGAACTTTGACCAGGAGTTAAACTCCCTTGGAAGGATCAATATCCATTGAAAGAAGAGGCGATCCGGGGGATTGAACCACAAATTGAAGGACTTTTGAAAGCAGGTGTTTTGAAGATAACAGAGAATCCTCAGAGTAACACGCCCTTGTTACCTGTAAAGAAGCCAGATGATTCTTATCGTCTGGTACATGATTTGAGAGCAGTGAATTAAGTGGTAGCTGACTATTACCCAGCAGAAGTGCCGGATCTGCATACTTTGTTAGCCCATATTCCTCCTGATGCGTCACATTTCACAGTGTTAGATTTATGTGGTGCATTTTTCAGTGTTCCACTTAGTGTAGAAAGTCTGGGTTTATTTGGGTTCACGTATAAGGGACAGTTTTATGAGTACAAGAGATTGCCACAAGGATTCAAACATAGTCCTCATATCTTTAATAAAGTATTGAAGGATGATTTGGCAGGGATCGAACAGGTGCTACAGAGTACTGTTGTTCAATATGTGGATGACATTATCATTTGTTCACCAGATGAGGAAACATGTCATAAGGACTCAATTAAACTCTTACAGATACTGGCAGAAAAGGGACATAAGGTTTCTCAGAAGAAACTGCAGTATTGTCAGGAGAAAGTAGTTTATTTGGGTCAGACAATAACAAAGAGACACAGAAGCATCTCTGACAGTCAGTTAGAGGCTATTCAGTAAGGCTCCAAAGCCCAGAACAGTCAGAGAGATAATGACATTTCTTGGTATTGCTGGTTACTCCTCAGCTTGGATTGAGGATTATGCTAGTTTAACAGGGCCTTTGAGAGCTATGATTAAAGATACTGGAAATGCTCAACTTCATTGTAATCTTACTTGGACTTCAGATGGCCTTTTGGCATTTGCGACGATTAAGCAGAGGTTACAGGAGGCTCCAGCATTAGCGCTTCCAGACTACTCTAAGAATTTTTTGTTGTATGTGTCTCTACTTCTACTGGAGGTAGATATGCATGCGCAGTTCTTTGTCAGCCAACAGGTACAGGAACAAGTCCTCAACCTATTTCTTACTATTGTACTGCTTACTCAGAGGTAGAGCTGGGGCTGCCACTGTGTTATAGAGCAATGGTTGGAGTTTTTTTTGATGTACAATAAGGCGTCATCTGTCACAATGGGTTATCCGGTGACTATTCTTACTCATCACAGCCTCAGAAATCTTCTGAATTATGGTAAATACACACTGACTATGCCTAGGCTCAGAGACTATTATAGGCTCTTAGAGCAGGAAGATGTCACCCTAGTGAGGTGTGTCACAGTGAATCCAGCTGAGAATTTGCCAACTCCAGAAGATGGTGAACCACATGATTGTGTTCAAGAAGCAGAGAAATATTCAAAGCTTAGATCAGATTTGCAAGCCCTCCCATTGCGTGAGGCGAACTTGGAGTACTGGACTGATGGATCTTGTTATCGTGTGGGAGATAAATTAAGTGCTGGCTATGCAGTAGTAAAGGAAGTGGATTTGTTGTAGAGAAGGCTGGAGTAGTACCACAGCCTGCATCTGCTCAGCTTGCTGAACTTGTGGGGTTGACTGAAGCGTGTTTGTTGGCGGAAGGTAAGCGAGTGACCATATATACTGATTCTGCATATGCACATAATGTATGTCACTTGTTTGGGTCAGTGTGGAAGAGCCGAGGGTTTAAGAAAACAGATGGCTCTCCGATACAGCATCATGCTCAAATAATGAAACTGTTGCATGCTATGATGAAGCCTAAAGAGATAGCGATAGCGAAATGTGCAGCATATAAAATGGATGCATCAAAAGTCACACAAAGGAATAAAGCGGCTGATGAAGCTGCGAAAGCAGTTACGGGAGCAGATAAATTGGGTAAAGTTTTTCTGGTCACTCATGAAGTGAATCTGGAAGATAAAATCACGTTAAAGGATGTGATTTCAATGCAGGAAGCTGCACCGGAAATGGATAAACCGTTATGGCTAGATCGAGGTGCCACTCGAGATTCTACTGGTCTTTGGAGAAATCATGAGGGGTTGATAATCGCACCCCCAGACCTGTTAGGGTTGATGATTCAGGAAGCACATGGGTTAGCTCATGTTGGAAGGGGAGAAGTTAGGAGAAAGATCACAAAAGAATATGGTTTTTGGGCACCATGTTTGCTTGAACAGATTGATTATGTCATAGGCAGGTGTATGATCTGTCTGAAAAATAATGTTCGGAGGGGTGTAGTGGTTCCTCCTGGTTATATTCCAACTCCAAGGGGTCCTATGCGTGAGTTGGTTGTGGACTTTGTTTACATGATAAAACCAGCTGAAGGAAAGAGATACATGCTAGTAGTTGTGGATAGATTTTCGGATGCTCAGTCTGTTGCCAAGTTCTTGTGTAGAGAGGTCATAAGCAGGTGGGGACTTCCAGACCGGATATCCTCAGATAATGGGAAGGAGTTTGTGGATAAGACGGTGAAATTGATTTTGCAAAAACTGGGAATTAAACGACGTCTTGGAGCAGTCTATCATCCACAAAGCCAAGAGATTTGTGAAAAAATGAATGGCATTCTGAAGAACTGTATTGTTAAAATTTGTCAGCATACGGGGTTGAATTGGGTAGCAGCACTATACATTGGCGTTAATGGTGTGTCGCTCGAGTGAGCTGCGTGATTTGCATATGACACCTCATGAGCTGGTTACGGGAAGACGGATGCCAATGCCTTGTTTGCGTATAAGTGGAAAGGGTCCGAGTTTGTCCCTTTTGGAAGATGAAATGCGAGCGTATGTTAAGTATATGGCTAATTTGCATAAAAGAATATCCACATATGTTTCTGACAGGCAAGAGAAAGAGGAAGTGCAGGAGAAGCTCGATGAGCAAAAGAGGAGCACAGTGCAACCTGGAGATAAGGTGTTCGTGAAGGTGTTTAGAAGGAAGTGGTACAACGAACGCCGTGAAGGACCATTTGAAGTTGTTCGCAGTACTAGTTAAAGGGTCACCAACGTGGTATCATTTATCGCATTGTGTTAAAGCGCCAAGAGAGGAGGCGCAGCGCTCACAGAGCCAAGATGTTGGAGGCTCAAGAGAGTGGGGAGAAAATGTGGGAGAACATGCAGAAGAAGGGATGCATGAAAATCTCCAGAGACAAAAACCAGAAGGGGAAATTGTCCATATTGGGGACAATGTTGATGATCATGTGCATATTATTGATGATGCCGGAAGTGACTCTGCAGTTAATGGACAGGAGAGAAGGTTTGTTGACATTGACTTTCAAGATGTCCCAGAAACAGCAGAGTCTGTTTCAGAGGAGTGCAAAGCACCAGAGGTTGCAAAGGGCTGTGACCCGAATACAGGAGAAGTTGGAGCTTCAGTTAGACGAAGGAGTCCAAGACCAGTTGGGAAAAGAGTCAAACCAAAACATTACCAGGACTAGGGTCAGAGTGACCTTAGGGAAGTCAGTTCGGCTCCCATGCCAGTGTATGGGAGAAAATAGTGGTGAAGGAAAATTTAGAGTCCAATGGGAAGATAACTATGGCAGGGTTTTAAATTTGTCACTATTAAGTAAGTATGTGTTACTAAACGACAAAAAACGGTTGAAGACTGAAGAGATTGTAGTCTCTATGTATATAGGCCCCAGCAGGGCGATCAAGGTGATTACAGGTATTCTTTTTATGATCCGTGGTTTGAGAGCGAGGGACTCAGAGTTAATATAGTGACTCTAGAGGTAATAGATGACAGTAAGAGTATGGAGTTTCCTCAAGTAGTAGAGGAAACAAAAGAATTGATAACAATGGCATCAACTCTCTAGCCGAAAGTTGGAAAAATGGAAAGTATATCTACCCTTTCAGTGTTAAAGGTTACCGAAGGTATAAATGTATCACATTTAACTACAGTGTTGCCTCAGATAATGTCTGTGACACCAACTCCTTTGAAGACTGTGGTTAGGGTTAATTTAGGAAGAGTAGCCCACCTTCCTTGTCAGTGTGGGAAGTGGAATGTTGGTGGTACTAATCCTCCTAAGTGGGAAAATAGTCATGGTGAAGATGTGTTGCTGGCAGGACCTGAAGTTGATATTCTGCCTCGTAATCAAAGGAAGTACTTGTTGTATAATGATATGAAGTGGTTAAAAGTTGTGGGTGATTGTTCACTTATTTTGCGTAATGTTACTTGGGAAGATCAAGGGGAATATACGTGCACTTATTTGGAGCCAGAGTTTAAATTTGTTCCATTTCAAAATTATTGGATAAAAGGTTATATAACTTGTAAGGTAAGGCTTGTGATAAAAGATTTGAGTCCTGTTCGAGCTTCTGTGGTTGTCAGAGGGGTTCAGGAAGAATCCACCACGGTAATTATTCCAAGGGTGAATAGTAGACTGTGTCTGCCCCCCGACCATTTAAATTAACTAAATCGAAGATCAACAAAAGAGGAGTTAGTCACAATAATCTAATAAAAATCAGCACATCCACCTCAAATGTACAGCAAAATAAAGTAAATAAATTACTCAATATCAGATCTCTCTCATCCAAAGCTGTACTAGTAAATGATTTGATATCAGATCACCATCTTGATCTATTCTGTCTGACTGAAACCTGGCTGTGTCAGGATGAGTATGTTAGCCTGAATGAATCAACCCCCCCCAGTCATATTAATACTCACATTCCCAGAGACACTGGCCGTGGAGGTGGAGTCGCAGCCATTTTCAACTCCACTTTATTAATTAACCCTAAACCTAAACTCAAATATAATTCATTTGAAAGTCTTGTTCTTAGTCTGTCCCATCCAAGATGGAAAACATTAAAGCCAGTTCTATTTGTTGTAGTGTACCGTCCTCCTGGTCCATACTCTGATTTCTTATCTGAATTTTCAGAGTTCCTGTCAAGTTTGGTTCTTAAAACAAATAAAGTTATTATTGTAGGCAACTTCAATATTCACGTTGATGTCAACAATGACAGCCTTGGCTCTGGTTTTTCCTCTTTACTAGACTGTAATTGGCTTCTCTCAGTGTGTAAATAAACCCACTCACTGTTTCAGTCACACTCTCGACCTTGTTTTAGCTTATGGTATTGATATTGAACATGTAACAGTCTTCCCACAGAATCCCGTTCTATCAGACCACTTCTTAATCACTTTTGACTTCATATTGCTGGATTATGTATTATCAGCAAAAAACATCCTGACTAGAAATATTTTCGATAATGCAGTAGTTAAATTCAAGGAAATGATTCCCACTAACTTAGGTCCAGTGCCTCATCTTAATTTTGCAGAAGCTACTCCCTCCCAGCTTGATCATCTTGTAGACAGTGTTGCAGACTCATTACGTACCACTTTAGATTCCATCGTCCCCCTAAAAATGAAAACAATAAAGAGAAAGAGGCAAGCTCCATGGTTCAACTCCCAAACCCGTACACTGAAACAAACAGCACGTAGGCTTGAAAGAGTGTGGCGTTCCACCAAACTGGAAGAATCTTACTTAGCCTGGCAGGATAGTGTCAAAAGATATAAAAAGGCCCTCTGTAATGCAAGAAGTGCCTATTACTCATCATTAATAGAGGATAATAAGAACAACCCCAGGTTTCTCTTCAGCACTGTAGCCAGGCTGACAGAGAGTCACAGCTCGAAAGATCCACGCATCCCTATAACCCTCAGTAGCAATGATTTTATGAACTTTTTTAATGATAAAATCTCTACCATTAGAGGTAAAATTAATCACATCCTGCCTTCAATCAGTACAGATTTATGCCATAACACAGGATCCATAGACTCAGCTGCAAAACCTAACCTTGACTCCTTTTCTCCCATCGACCTAGCCCAGCTCACATCAATTATCTCAGCATCTAAACCTTCAACCTGTCTCTTAGACCCCATCCCAACTAGGCTGCTTAAGGAAGCTCTGCCCTTAATTTGTAGTCCTGTATTATCTAATACAGGACTGCAAATCTGTCCTTGTTAACAGGTTATGTTCCGCAGTCGTATAAAACAGCTGTAATCAAACCTCTTCTAAAAAAAGCCCACTCTAGATCCAGATGTATTAACCAACTACAGACCTATATCTAACCTCCCCTTTCTTTCTAAGATCCTGGAGAAAGCAGTTGCAAAACAGTTGTGCGACTTTCTACAGGACAATAGTTTATTTGAGGATTTTCAGTCAGGATTTAGGCTGTATCACAGCACAGAGACAGCACTTGTAAAAGTTACGAACGACCTTCTGATAGCATCAGACAACGGACTTGTTTCTGTACTTGTCTTGTTAGATCTCAGTGCTGCTTTTGATACAATTGACCATCACATCCTTTTACAGAGACTGGAGCACTTCATTGGCATTAAAGGAACGGCACTAAACTGGTTTAAGTCCTATCTATCTGATAGGCTTCAGTTTGTACATGTTAACAACTACTCCTCCATGTACACAAAAGTTAGACATGGAGTTCCACAAGGGTCAGTGCTTGGACCAATCCTCTTCACTCTGTATATGCTTCCCTTGGGCAATATTATCAGAAAACACTCCATAAATTTCCATTGTTATGCGGATGATACACAGCTTTATCTGTCAATGGAACCTGATGAAACCAATCATCTAGCCAAACTCCAAGCTTGTCTTAGGGACATTAAATTCTGGATGACAAGCAACTTCTTACTACTAAACTCAGATAAAACTGAAATCATTATAATTGGTCCTGAACACATCAGAAACAAACTTTCTAATGATGTAGCTCCACTAGACGGCATTGCCCTGGCTCCCAGCTCCACTGTAAAGAATCTGGGAGTCATCTTTGACCAAGATATGTCCTTTAACTCACACATCAAACAAACTTCTAGGACTGCCTTTTTTCATCTGCGTAACATCTCCAAAATTAGACATTTTCTGTCTCAAAAAGATGCAGAAAAACTAGTCCATGCATTTGTTACTTCTAGGCTGGACTACTGTAATTCATTATTATCAGGCTGCCCCAACAAGTCTCTAAAGACTCTGCAGCTGATTCAAAATGCTGCAGCACGACTACTGACAGGAACTAGGAAAAGAGATCACATTTCTCCTGTGTTAGCCTCTCTACATTGGCTCCCAGTCAAATCCAGAGTAGAATTCAAAATCATCCTCCTCACATACAAAGCCCTTAATGGTCAGGCTCCATCTTACCTTAAAGATCTCATAGTCCCCTAAAATCCCACCAGGACTCTGCGCTCCCAAAATGCTGGTTTACTGGTGGTTCCCAGAGTGTCCAAGAGTAGAATGGGAGGCAGAGCCTTCAGTTATCAGGCTCCTCTACTGTGGAACCTTCTCCCAGTTTCGGTCCGGGAGGCAGACACCCTCTGTACCTTTAAGAGTAGGCTTAAAACTTTCCTCTTTGATAAAGCTTATAGTTAGGGTTGGCTCAGGCTTGAACCATCCCTTAGTTATGCTGCTATAGGCCTAGACTGCCGGGAGGTCTCCCATGATGCACTGAGCTCCTTTCTCTCTCTCTCGCTCTCTCTCTCTCTCTCCCTCCCTCTCTCCACTCAATATGGATTCATATCCCATGTTACATGTTACTAACTCAATATGTCCCCTTTCCTGTAGTATTGTGCTCTCCCGTCTCTCTCTCCTCTTCTGTCTCTTTCTGCAGGTATTTCTGCCTCTGGAGCTGTAGGGTCGGATCTGTGATGACAAGTCTCCTGCTGCTCCTACAACTCCACTCAACAGCTGCTGCTAGAATTAGAAATTACTTACACTGCTATTAGTTGTATTGCTGTGTTAGTAGTTAATACTTTAATTATCACTACTATCATTACTACTGCTGTATTACTGGCCTCATCTTACATCTGATATGGAACCTGTGTTATGCTATGTTCTTCTTTCGCTATTCCCTACCCCCCCTCTCTCTCCTTCTTAACCCAACCGGTCGAGGCAGATGGCCGCCCACCCTGAGTCCGGTTCTGCTCGAGGTTTCTGCCTCTTAAAAGGAAGTTTTTCCTTGCCACTGTCACCTAGTGCTTGCTCATGGTGGGATTTGTTGGGTCTCTCTCTGTAAATACCTATTTTAAAGAGTACAGTCTAGACCTGCTCTATATGAAAAGTGCCTTGAGATGACTGTTGTTGTGATATGGCGCTATATAAATAAAATTGAATTGAATTGAATTGAATATACAGATGAAGGCTGTTACTTTAGCTCGGGAAACAACTAAGGGTGTTAATGCATCAACCCAGGCTACTACTTTAGAAATGACTTCGAAGGGGACAAATACTACAATAGCAACAACATTTTTGATGTCTATGAAGTTTATAAATGAGACACAGATATTTGATATATCTTTGAGATCTAAGGAGGTGGTAAATGTAACTCAGAACCTTTTGTTTAAGACAAAGTCTAGTGTAAACAGTAGTAATGAGATGTTTGAAATTAGAGAGCAGATGGTGGAAGAGAATGATGTAGGTTTATCTGTGAGAGGTCAGAGAACTGTTCCCAGTGGGAAAAGTGAATTGCCTGATTTTGATTGGACATTAGGTGACATGATGGATCAATACCATGCACTACAGAAGAGAGAGGTTAAGTGGAAAGCATATGGTTTTGATTCTTCGAGATTATGTATTGCAGACCCATGGGCAGGTAGGAATCTATGGTTCCAGCAGGTAACGCATTCTGTAAGATCGGTTAAGAAATTGAATTGTCCATGTATAGTGAAGATTCCAGCATCAGGCACATGGCCTTCAATTTTAGAGACCGTGCCAGAGCCATTAACCACTGTTTGTCAATCCTCTGTATTATCGTGGCTGTTGTATCAGCAGCAATCAGCAGGAGATACAATGATGGCTTTGTCAGTGAATTTGTTTAAGCCTAGATTTAATTGTTCTTGGTTAGGGGAATTACCATATGTGAATTTACTTGATCAGCATGATGATATGATGATGGCGATTCCAGATGTAATGGAAGTAGCATCTGTTAGAGCTAAACGTTGTTTTTGCTCAAATAATACTTATAGTGCACCTGGAATGTTTGTTGGAATATCAGATTGTGATGAGTATATGATGGATTTGGGTAAACATGAACATAAGGCTAGTGATAAATTGTATAAGGTGATTTTTCATATATTACATCACAAACAGAGTAGGACATTGATGGTACAGAATCAAATTTTGCCTGGAAATGTGACTATTGGAAATTTTAAGGATATCTGGTGGGTTTGTGGTGATAAGGCATATATATTTCTACCATATGGGTGGACAGGATGCTGCTACATGGCAACGCTGAAACTCCCATATGAGGTTTTTACTGTCAAAAAGGGAGAAGGACCTGACGAGGTCCAATCAGATGTTACTTCTGGAAGCAGGATAAAAAGGGAATTGGCGCAATTTCATAATTTGGAGTCTTACCATTGGAGGATAAGTTTAGGTGAGAAGTGGGGCATAGGATTATTTCCATGGTATGGAGTGGTATTTTTGGCAGATCATATTGATAATATTACTTACACTCTACAGGGCTTTGTAAATGAAACTATTAGGGGTTTTAATTATTTGTCGAATACCCAGAGGAGTCATAGATTGACGTTGCTGAAATATGACATGGCTCTAGATTATATTTTGGCCAAACAAGGTGGCCTATGTGTGGCTTTGAATTTAACTGGGGATGCCTGCTATACTTTGATTCCTGATACTTCTGATAATATGACTAGTGTCATAGAGGCATTGAAGTGTATAAGAGATGCGTTTGGTCCATCAGAGGGAGCTGGATGGTCTGCGAATGCTTGGTTGCAGGAGAAATTAGGACCGGTGGGAGCAGTATTAGTCCAGATTTTGGTAGCAGTTCTTTTATCGTTGAGTGTGATGTTTTGTTTCTGTACATTGTTGTTGACCTTTGCGAAGGCTATGATATTGAGATGGGTTGGAGTTGTAATGCCTGGAGAACAAAATCAGATGCCATTGTTACATGGGATTGACACAGATGGTGATGAAAAAGTAGTGATAGAAGGTGAACTGTTGGAGACATATCCATTTTGAATATTTAATTTCATTGTAATTTTGATATTTTTTTTGTTTTAGTCTTTCACTATAGAGTGATATGTTAAAGGAGGGAAATAGAAAATGTGATTTATAATTTGGAGTGATATGATATTGTGAATTTCACATTTATTTATAGGATTGTCTTCTGTATTTGATATTTCAATGTATACCTCTTGCTTTGCAAAAGATACTGGTTGGTGTTTTCTTTTCTTCCAGAATAATATTGGGGGAAAAACCACTATGAGGGGATTCAGATACTCAAACATGGACAGTAGGAATGGACTGGAGGACTCTCAACAAGACAACAATACTGTGATACAATATCCAGAGTCAACACATCATCGACACTACAGTGACAGTCGACGTTGCTGAGGAGCTGTTGTGTGATATATTTTTATGTCTGACTTAGTTTTTGATTTTTATGTTGTATGAGTAATGTTTGGGGAATGATGTTTTCTGTTATTGGGTAAATACACTGGGACCTCAGATGTTTTTTTTCTTTTTTCTTGATGCCTAGGGAAATTGGGGCTAGGCAGGGAAAGGTCCATTGGAAGGTGCGATGGGTCGACCAGCCTGAAAGTGGACATTGTTTGGATTTTATTTTCTGATGGTTCCATATGTATTTGCTTGAAGTTATATCCTTACACTAATGATGAAATTTCTCCTTTTAATTGGTCTGGAGTACTATAAGTGGTCGCCTAAGGCAGAGAGCCGTGAGAGAATTTTCCTGTCTAGATTGTTTGATGGAAATTTCAGGATAGCTGCTTGACAGGTTTTTCGCTCTCACACTCCATAAAATTGTAATTATGCTCTAGGAAACGTGTAGGAGGACTGTTTATTACTTTTGCAAACATGTATGTTTTATTCTTATATTTTTCGAGACTATTCTAGCCTTGAAAGGGGGAAATATGTGGTGTCTGACATTCCATATATGGTTTTTACTCTTTTGCAATGCCTGAAGCTCCATGTATGTCTTTCTATTCTTTGGGTTCATGTTTAGGTTAGTAGCCATGAACATATACATATAAGGAACAGGGAGAGGGCCTTTTCTCCCTTCTCTCTGTCTCTTGGAAAAAGTGAGGTCATTGAGTGAGAGCCCAATGTCTTGCTGTAAATCGTAAAGACGACTAACATATATATATACTGATGTTGAGAGCTGTTGGGAGAGAGATCCATATTGGCTCGGATCCTCTCACAAGCTACTGCAGTGCTCGTTTTGATGCTGGACTTCTTTGCAATAAACTTCTATATGCAAGTAAGACAGTGTCAGCGGAGATCTTCTCTTCATCATCACCATCAAATATACCACATTGGTTCTGCTCTGGTTTATGAGCTATCTGTGCTTCTGCTTCATTCAGCCTGGTTTCATTGGCCTGGATCCGAGCGGAGTTAGCAGAAAGCTTTTGGTAAATTTTCTGTTTGAGATCTTTGAGTTCATTTTTCATGTCTTCCTTTAGTTCTTCTTTGAGAGTGTGTAGATCCACTTTATGCTCAGTCCTGAAGTCGCATATTTCCTTACTGATAGTTTGAAGCACAGAGCACATGTTTTCCACAGGGTTGTCATTAGCACACTGAGTATCGTCAATCTCTGGTGTATTCTTCCCTTCTTGAATGTCACGTTTCGTTTGACTTCTAGTTGTTACTCCCCTATTCATTCCAAAGTAAAATTCTACTATGAATTGCTCAGCAATAGTGAATTGAGGGGGGCTAATTCTGACTTGCTATCGGGAGCTCAAGCTCATGCAGCCATCTTGTCATCTTGCTCCACCGGAAGTCCAGGGGAAGGGATTTTAATCTCTTAAATATTTATGGCTTTAATGACAGGAACGACAGATATGACCTTTTAACTGCAGTTCCACAAGCTAGGCAGGGAACCTTTAGTTGTAGGGGGTGATTTTAATTGTATTTTAAGCAGGAAAGACAGGAAAAGAGTAGGGGAAGATTTTAAAGTTGATAAAGTATTGCTTTTACTACAGGGCATATGCAGGGATTTTAGAATTCTGTTTTAAAACTATGCATCCTAGAGAGGAGGGCTTCACCTGGTTCAGTGGTGTTGGCACCAGAGCCTCTCGCATAGATTATATTTTTACACAGGACTGCCCACCAACTGATGCTAAACTGACCCCTGTTTTCTTTTCTGATCACCTGATGCTTTCCTGCACTCTTTCACTCTCTTTGGATGTGACATCAGGAAGTGGTCTGTGGAAACTCAACTGCTCCCTTTTAGAAGACCAGGTTTTAGTTAGCCAATACAGTAGTGATAATTAAAGTATTAGCTGAGAGACAGAAGAGGAGAGAGAGATGGAAGAGCACAATATTACAGGAGAGGGGAGATAGTAAGCAGCCTGATAACTGAAGGCTCTGCCTCCCATTCGACTCTTGGAGACTCTGGGAACCACCAGTAAACCAGCATTCTGGGAGCGCAGAGTCCTAGTGGGATTGTAGGGGACTATGAGATCTCTGAGGTAAGATGGAGCCTGACCATTAAGGGCTTTTTAAGTGAGGAGGAGGACTTGTTGCATGGACTAGTTTTTCTGCATCCTTTTGAGACAGAAAATGTCTTATTTTGGTGATATTACACAGGTGAAAGAAGGCAGTCCTAGAAGTTTGTTTTATATGTGAGTTAAAGGACATATCCTGATCAAAGATGACTCCCAGATTCTTTACAGTGGAGCTGGGAGCCAGGGCAATGCCATCTAGTGGAACTACATCATTAGAAAATGTATTTCTGATGTGTACAGGACCAGTTATAATGACTTCAGTTTTATCTGAGTTCAGTAATAAAAAATTGCTTGTCATCCAGTTTTTAATGTCCCTAAGACAAGCCTGGAGTTTGGCTAGATGATTGGTTTCGTTAGGCTCCATTGACAGATAAAGCTGTGTATCATCTGCATAACAATGAAAATTTATGGAGTGTTTTCTGATAATATTGCCCAAGGGAAGCATATACAAAGTGAAGAGGATTGGTCCAAGCACTGACCCTTGTGGAACTCCATGTTTAACTTTTGTGTACATGGAATAGTTGTTAACATGTACAAACTGAAGCCTATCAGATAGATAGGACTTAAACCACTTTGGTGGAGTTCCTTTAATACCAATAAAGTGCTCCAGTCTCTGCAAAAGGATGTGATGGTCAATCGTATCAAAAGCAGCACTGAGATCTAACAAGACAAGTACAGAAACAAGTCCATTGTCTGATGCGATCAGGAGGTTGTTCATAATTTTTACAAGTGCTGTCTCTGTGATGTGATACAATCTAAATCCTGACTGAAAAACCTCAAATAAACTATTATCCTGTACAAAGTCGCACAACTGTTTTGCAGCTGCTTTCTATAGGATTTTGGAAAGAAAGGGGAGGTTAGATATAGGTCTGTAATTGGCTAATACATCTGGATCTAGAGTGGGCTTTTTTAGGAGAGGTTTAATTACAGCTGTTTTATATGACTGTGGCACATAACCTGTTACCAAGGACAGATTTAACATATCTAATATAGGACTGCAAATTAAGGGCAGAGCTTCTTTAAGCAGCCTAGTTGGGATGGGGTCTAGGAGACAAGTTGAAGGTTTAGATGCTGAAATAATTGATGTGAGCTGGGAGAAAATGAGTCAAGGTTAGGTTTTGCAGTTGAGTCTATGGATCCTGTGTTTTGACATAAATCAGTGCTGGTTGAAGGCATGATGTGATTAATTTTATCTCTAATGATGGAAATTTTATCATTAAAGAAGTTCATAAAATCATTCCTGCTGAGGGTTATAGGGATGCGTGGATCTTTCGAGCTGTGACTCTCTGTCAGCCTGGCTACAGTGCTGAAAAGAAACCTGGGGTTGTTCTTATTATCCTCTATTAATGATGAGTAATAGGGCACTTCTTGCATTACAGAGGGCCTTTTTATATCTTTTGACACTATCCTGCCAGGCTAAGTAAGATTCTTCCAGTTTGGTGGAACGCCACACTCTTTCAAGCCTACGTGCTGTTTGTTTTAGTGAACGGGTTTGGGAGTTGAACCATGGAGTTTGCCTCTTTCTCTTTATTGTTTTCATTTCCAAAACAAAACCGAAAAGGTGGAGGCTGAAGCTAAAGCTTTTTAAAAAAAAAAACAATAAACAAAAACACCTACCCCTTTTCCCTTATAGTTAGATAAGTCATTAATTAGGTTAAAGACATCAACAGGCACAAGTTTTTAATATCATCATTAGTACTGTCTAAATTTCCATAATATATTTCATGATTAAACTATTTCTTATTATAAGTTTTTTGAATCTGTTGGGAGCACTACATGTTTTAATTTCTTCAGAGCAATCATTCCATAGTTTCACACCCCTAACAGACAGACAATAATCTTTAACAGTTGTTTGTGTCTTAGGTTTTTCGAATATGAATGTTCCTCTCAGATTATACATGCCATTTCTCATTTTAAACAACTTCTGGATACTTTGTGGTAACTGTCCATTTTTAGCTTTGTACATGATTTGCATTCTATTGTAATCTACTAAGTCTCTAAATTTCAGTATGTTGAGTTGAATAAAAAGTGGATTTGTAGGTTCTTGATAGGGTTTTTTGCTTACAATTTGTATGGCTTTTTTGCAGTAGGAAAATGGCATCTGTATTGGTTTTATATGTATTCCCCCATACCTCTACACAATAAGACATGTATGGGACTATGAGTGAATAGTATTGTCACGAGGTCAGCTCCCTGACCTGCCTGTCAGTGTCTGTTTGTCTCTGTGTTGCCTGCCCCTCCCCCTTGCTCTGTCTCTCCTGCTGGGTCTGCCACTCCACACCTGCCGTGCCTCTACGATCAAGCTCACCTGTTTCCCATCAGCTCGTCACCCAGGATGTACTTAATCCCTGTTCCTGCCTTCATTCCCTGCCGGATCATCACTCCAGTACATGGTTTGTTTTGAGAGAACCTCGGCTCCTCTTTGCCCTGCTAGTCAGTTTGTTACTTACCTTGTTGTCTTTGTCTAGTTCCTGCCTGCTTGCCAGCCCACCTGCCATTCCCTCCAGTCCACCTGCCAACCCTTCTCCACCCCTGGACTCCTTCACTTGCCGCAGCACCCCTCTCTGGACCAGCACCATCCTGACCCCTTTACACTACCTATTCTTAAATAAACGTTGTTTGTCTTGCAATCTGTGTTCTGCTTCTGGGGTTCCTAGCTCAGTCGTGACAGCACGATCCAGCCATGCAGAACCCTGCAGACACAGACCCAGTCCATCAGGCTGTCTCCCAGCATGAAGTCTTGCTCGGCCATCACACCCAGGTACTGAGCAAGGTTATGGAGAGCCTCAGAGATCTCCACCAAGGTTTTGGAGATTCAGGACCAAATACATCAGCCCCGCAGTCCTGAGGTTCAGCCACCAGCTTCCACCCCAGCTGCGCCTAATCCAGTACCCATTAAGGAGCCATGGGTTCCTTCCCCTGACCGCTTTGAGGGTGAATTTGGTTTATGTCGGTCATTCCTCCTTCAATGTGATCTTGTGTTTACCCAGCAGCCTCCTACCTACTCATCGGAGCAGTCAAGAATTGCCTACCTGATTGGGCTTCTTCGAGGAAATGCCTTGGCTTGGGCTACTGCTCTCTGGGAGAAGCAATCACCTGTCACCGCTACCTACGCTGCCTTCACAGCTGAGATGAGGAGGGTTTTCGATCATCCTGTCCGTGGACAGGATGCTTCCAAGCGGTTACTCTCCCTTTGCCAAGGTATGCGCAGTGTCGCAGAATTTTCTGTTGAGTTTCTCACCCACTCTTGATAGCACTCTGGCTATCAAGAGTGGGTGGAATAATGAATCTCTGCAAGCTGTCTTCTGTCATGGGTTAAGTGAACCCATTAAAGATGAACTTGTCTCTTATCCTGAGCCCTCCGATTTTGAAGCACTAGTCTCTCTAGCTATACACATAGATAACCAGCTTCGTGAGACGAGACAGTGGCGCCCACCCTCAGCATTTTTGGTGCAGCCACCTTCTTCTCTAGGTCTCAGCACACAGCAAGGTGAGGGAGGCACAACCTGGGATCCCCTAAGGAGAGAACCATCTCCTGAGCCCATGCTACTTGGATGCTACCACCTCCAGAGCAGCGTCAGCGCCGCATTAGGAACAACAGTTGTTTGTATTGTGGGAAGCCCGGGCATTATCTGGCCTCATGTCCTCACCGCCCGTCAAACAACCAGGCTCGTCAGTAGGGGGGGGGGTCCTGACGAGCCATGCTTCACTTCCCCTTTCTCCCCGGTCCCGAGCCAAACTACAGGCCACCTTGTCATGGAAAGGTCAGTCTGTTAAATTCCCTGCCCTGATTGATTCTGGCGCTGATGAGTTTTTTGGATGTCTCAGTTGCCAAGCTGTTGGATCTGCCCTCAGTTAGTTTAGACAAGCCATTAGAGGCTAGAGCTTTGGATGGGAGGCTGCTGGCCAATGTAACTCTTCAGACTGTGCCTGTACAACTACTTCTGTCCGGAAATCACCACAAGGAGCTCAGTTTTTACCTCATTGACTCTCCGTCTGTTCCTGTAGTCCTGGGCCTCCCTTGGTTGGGGCTACACAATCCCCAAATTGACTGGAGGTCCGGAAAGGTAATCAGCTGGAGCTTTTTTTGCCATTCTCACTGTTTGCACTCTGCTACTCCTCAGTCTGTTGTCAGTTCTGGTTCCCTGCCCCTGATCTGTCCTCCATACCCCCTGAATATCATGACCTCCAAGTGGTATTCAGTAAGGAACGTGCCCTATCTCTGCCCCCTCACCGTCCATATGATTGTGGCATTGATCTCCTGCCTGGTGCACCTCTTCCCAGCAGTTGTCTCTACAACCTCTCCAAGCCTGAGCAGGAAGCCATGGAGAGGTATATCAAGGACTCCTTGGCTGCTGGCATCATCCGTCCCTCCTCTTCATCTCTGGGAGCAGGATTCTTCTTTGTGGATAAAAAAGATGGGTCCCTCCGACCATGCATTGATTTTCGCCAGTTAAACAGCATAACTTAAGAAACGAGTACCCCTTGCCCTTAATGAACTCGGCTTTTGACTCGCTCCTGGGGGCCACAGTGTTCACCAAACTCGACCTTCGCAATGCTTACCACCTGGTGAGGATTCGGGAGGGCGACAAGTGGAAGACGGCCTTCAATACTCCGCTGGGCCATTTTGAGTATTTGGTCATGCCATTCGGTCTCACAAATGCTCCCGCAGTCTTCCAGGGCCTGGTAAATGATGTCCTTCGGGACATGCTACACCATTTTGTTTTTGTTTACCTTGATGATATTCTCATCTTTTCCAGGACCTTGCCAGAACATATACAACATGTCTGCTTGGTGTTACAAAGACTGCTGGAAAACCGCCTTTTTGTTAAAGGAGAAAAATGTGAGTTTCATGTTCCCTCTACCTCCTTACTGGGTTTCATCATCGCAGAGGGGCAGATCAAGATGGACCCAGCCAAGGTAAAGGCAATTCTGGAGTGGCCCAGTCCCAGCTGTCGTAAGGCTTTGGAAAGGTTTCTCGGGTTTGCCAATTTCTATAGGAGGTTCATCAGGGACTACAGCCGAGTGGCAGCCCCTTTAACTGCTCTAACTTCTCCTTCTAAGCCCTTTCAGTGGACGCCTGTTGCAGAAGCTGCTTTCTGCAAACTGAAGGATCTGTTCACGTCTGCACCCGTCCTCATCCAGCCTGACCGGAAGAGGCAGTTCATTGTTGAGGTGGATGCCTCGGACATGGGTGTAGGGGCCGTCCTCTCACAGCGCTCAGCCAGGAATGGTAAGCTTCACCCTTGTGCCTACTTTTCTCGTTGTTTATCTTCGTCTGAGCAAAATTATGATGTAGGAAACCAGGAGCTCCTGGCAGTTAAGTTGGCTCTGGAGGAATGGCGGCATTGGCTTGAAGGAGCAGAGCAGCCTTTTGTGGTATGGACGGACCACAAAAACCTGGCTTACATCCAGTCTGCTAAGAGGCTCAATTCCCGTCAGGCCAGGTGGGCTCTTTTTTGGATGATTTAACTTCTCTCTCACCTACAGGCCGGGTTCTAAGAACACCAAACCTGATGCCCTGTCCTGCATGTGTATCAGGGAGGATGGTCCTACTGAGTCCCCTGAACCCATCCTTCCAGGCTCTTGTGTTATCGCGGGCCTAGGATCGTGAAGTTAAAGGAGCTCAGCAGACTCAACCTGACCCAGGTAATGGCCCCCCCAGGACGTCTGTTTGTCCCAGATGTTGTCAAATCCTCAGTTTTGCAGTGGGCCCATTCTTCCAGACTTATCTGTCATCCTGGGATCAATCGTACACTCGCCTTCCTTAGACAACGTTTTTGGTGGCCATCTATGGAGGCAGATGTCAAGTTGTTTGTGATCTGCTTGTCCTGTATGTGCTCAATGCAAATCTCCTACCCAATCTAGAGCCGGGTTATTGCGCCCCCTGCCTGTGCTCCATCGTCCCTGGTCGCACCTAGCCCTGGATTTTGTAACCGGCCTGCCTGCCTCAGCTGGTAATACAGGTGATTCTTACTGTTGTAGACCGGTTCAGTAAATTCACTCGCTTCCTGCCTCTGCCTAAACTACCCTCAGCCAAGGAAACTGCTGACACTTCTTGTCAAAGAAGTGTTTTGTGTGTATGGACTGCCCTCTGATATTGTTTCAGATCATGGGCCTCAGTTTACCTCAGCCGTCTGGAAGGCCTTCTGTTCTTCTGTTGGAGCCACTGTCAGTCTGACCTCCGGATACCATTCTCAGTCCAATGGTCAAGCTGAAAAGGCTAATCAAGTCCTGGAGACCTCTCCGCTGTATGGTGTCCTCCAACCCTTCCACCTGGTCCTCTCACATTCCATGGGTGGAGTATACCCATAACACGCTGCCTTCATCTGCCACTGGTATGTCACCTTTCCAGTGTGTTTTTGGCTTTCAACCCCCCCGTTCCCCTCCCAGGAGAAGGAAATCCCTGTGCCCTCTGTCCAAGCCCGCCGTTGCCACAGGACCTGGCACCGTGCCCGCTCAGCCCTGCTCAGAGCCACTGACCGTTACAAGCACCAGGCTAGCCGTCACCGAACTCCAGCACCCAACTATACTCCCGGAGACAAGGTATGGCTCTCCACTAAAGGCCTACCTTTAAAGACTGATTCTAAGAAACTTTCTCCCAGATTTATTGGCCCGTTTGAGGTTCTGAGGATTGTTAACCCCAATGCGGTGCGCCTGAAGCTGCCTCAGACCTTTCGAGTTCATCCTGTGTTCAATGTGTCTTCCATCAAGCCTATTGTCTCCAGTCCTCTGGTTCCCCCTCCTCCTCCTAGGATCATTGACAACCACCCTGCATTCACCGTCCATCGCCTCTTGGACTGTCGCCTGCCTTGAGAACGTTCAATGTCTGGCCCTAGCCATAAAGAAAGCAGGTCACCTGGAGAGACCTTGAGACCTTGTCATTATTGTCTGGTCCTCTCTGTCTTCACCTGAAGCTCGGTGCTTCCTCTCCAATCGCTGAATCATCTCCCCTCTCAGGAGAATCAGCATCTGCCTCTGCCTGCATTTGCCTCTTTGGATCCTTATCTGCTGATTTCTTGCCTGGCTTCTTTGCTGTATCCAGCCCTCCTTAGGATCTAGCCACCTTAGTACAAGTTCTCATGTGGCCCAGGCAGCTCCAGTAAAAGTGATCCAGTCCACCACATCCATGACAGGCTTTAGATGCAGCGCAGTCTTTGCCCTCATGACCCTCTTCCCACAGAAACAGCAAGAGACTCCAGTACAGCCTGTCTCTATGTGGTCTGACTGTCTACTCTAGGCAGCCAGCTGGCAACAGAAAGTTGGCTGCCTAGAGTACAGGTACCCACGGCCTCCAGTCTGTCCAAGTTCCCAGGACCCAAGGTTTCCCAGCAAAACATTGGATTGTAACAAGATGATCAATGTGGCTGATTTAGGGAATCAATTTTTTAGGGTGATCAACTATAAAAATGAGCTTTAATTAATTTAATTGCTTGATTTGGGTATTGTGCAAATTACATGGCAGTATCTTGCTTTAAGTAAAGTCTAGCTTGCAGCCTGATGATGCACTGTATTCTTTAAGGCATTGATTTAATTACTTAAAAAACTTAAATATACTGACTATCATTAAGTCTGTTGGTGGTGGTAGTACAACTGCATGTAAATCAATCATATATCCTTTTTCAAGGAAGTTATTGAGGACAATATCAGCTTTTTTCACCAAATGTTCCTAGAAGTGGTGCATCATACTGTAGAGGGTATGAGGCACTGCTTCTGTAACATGTAGCAGCATACTGAGAGTAGAAAACGCATATCAAATGTTTATCCATAAACATATGTGATCCATAAAATACAATGTCACTGGAAGTATGTGAACACTGACTTTGTAAGATAAGTCACAAATATAAGTCATAAACATTGTAAAATAAGATTTTGATTTTCTAAGATCTTTATTTATTTATTTTTTTTTTTTTTGTAGAGCGCCATAATATGGTGATGATGATTAAAATATGTAATGCTGGAATTCTACTTTTTATTTTACGCTGTGAATCAGTTGAACATATCATTTGACAACATAGTTAAGGACTGGACAACTGTTACAAATACCCTTTGACATTATGAGGTTATTCAGTTTGTAGAAAAGGTTTGGGTTACTATTTCCACAATGTTTTAATAAATTTCTATTCAATTTTGCATATATAACCTGGATAATAAATAATGATTGATTACCATACAGCTGGTACGGCACAAAAGCAAACAGTATAATAATAATAAATAAACAACACTGCCAATAAGTTGAAATTTACAGTTGCAATTTTTGTTATCAATGCTACAGTTCAACTTTGGCATTTTTACCATATATGTAGTGGACTTACAGTTCTTCACACATGTGAGTAATTCAGTATTGTCCCAAATACGGCTGGGGTTTGTTTTATATCATTAAATATTGGCATAGATCTAAAATTTCTATCCCAATTCAAACAAACTTCCTGATCACAGGTTGTGTTAAAATAAAGTACATTTTGTTCTACATCAAATAATGATAAATTTGGCAAAGTTTCACTATGACACAAAAGATATTCTGAGGCTGTTTTGATTTAATTTTTTAGATGTCTGAAGACTAATATTGAACTCGTGTAAGTAACCAGAATGACTATTCTCAAACCAAGTCCTTCAAAAATAAAATAAAATAAGATAAAAAATCACCTTCCTTAATAAAAACACTATATAAAACCTTATCTTTAACATGACAATGTGTTGTCTAATCTGTTCAAACACTGAAAATTATAGTAATGTCACAGTCACAAAGGTTCATCAGTTCAACAGATCAACTCTGCATGCACAGAACACATCTGACACAAAGTAAGGACGTATGTCAACGTAAGATAGCAAACGTAGCAAACCTCATTGTAGCTGTGAAGCAAATTTGTGTACAGTGGTGTCCAAAAGTCTGAGTCACCTGAATGTGACTTTGGATAGAAAGTGGTATTAGACTTTTGGGCCCTACTGTATGCCTCATCTAATAAGCTAATAATAAAGCAGAAGCTCTATCTAGTGCACGTCATCTTGCTATAGCATAACTGAGCAATATAAAAATGCTACTTGGCTACTTAAAAAAGTAATGTCTTCAGAATCTGTTTACCATTTGAAATATTACACTAGGCTCCATTATAAAAGCACTGGAATGGGTTCCTTTGCACAAGGAGAGGCAGCAACAAGAGATATTCTTTTTTATGGAGCTCTAACATCTTTTAAAATAAAGTCAGTCTTATTTTCCATATGGCTTTTGATGTCCACAGCAGTATTGGGGATGTTGCCCTATTTGAACCCGATAACAGATTTATACTGAGAACTGAATTTGGAATCCGCACAGCTCTATTACAACAAAGAAGGACAGGTTTGGATTTTACTGTCTTGATACATGAACACAGAAATTAATTCTCGGCTGTTTAAACACATCTGTGTGTTTCACTGGCTTATTACTGAGCTTTTTTGTCATGCAAGTGGCCATACATGGGGTATGATTGTAATCCCAAAGAGATGATCTGTGTGTTCAGTATCCTGGTTAGAGTTGGCTTTCTCCAGTAAACAAATTTCTATATTTCTTGTTTCAATATGCAAACAAGAAACCTGGTCATTGTAAACAGGGTAGCAGATTAGAGAATCTTGGTTACCCCTGGTATCCTGTACACAGGTAACTGTGTACACGAATACAACTATTTACAAATACAGGTACAGGCAGGAAAAGACAGCAGAGCAGGTGGATAAAAGAAGAGATCATTACACAGAAAGATGTACTTAAAACAATTCCTACATGAGTCAGACTAAAACAAACCAAGCAAAATTAACCTCTGGATGTCTAGATAAGTCAGTAAACTGACTTGACTGTAATGACAGTAAACTGGTTATTACAGTATATGTAAACACACGGAGTGTGATAAGGTCAAAAGCTCTAGAAAAAGCTTAAAAGTGAACCTTGAAATTAGAATATTTTATCTCATTTATCTGTATTAATGACATCTCAATACAATACTTACATGCCATATGTACGAGTTCTTATTATTAGTTGCTGTAATAAATTCTCCTGTTCTTGGCTGTGAGGTGATCCTTTCAAATATTACTCCACTTTATAAAGAACATAAGAAGTATAGACCAAAATCCTCTTTACATGTTAAAAGCTTCCTAATATTGCAGTTTCACTTACAGTATTTTTAGTATGAAACCCCCTGTTCCCCTCAACAGTGCTACTTTGATGAGCTGCGGGCAAGGGATACTTCTTGGTATTTGTACTTCAATGTGTACACATTTCTGTTTTCTGTCTGGATACCCAGTATCTAAAAGCTGGGGTATGCTCGAAACTTGCCACTAAAATAAAGTGTTTTGCAGGCAGAAAGTGTTAATAGTTGTTCCATATGGCCACATTCAGACATAGGGTGACAAGATGGCCAAGATGGCCAAAAATGGGAATAACAACATACACTTTCTGACCATTGTTCATACAAAAGGAAATGCAATGTACTTGACTGAAGAGTTTAAAAGGAGAGCTTCAGACAGAAGTCAAAATCTTGCCTACTCTCTCACCTGGCCAATTACTGCATGAAATGAGGTTGGATTGTTGGTTTCAGAAAATGGAAGGTTAATGATGAGGAAAAAATATTAGCTCTTGATTGTTTTAAAATTAACTTTAAAAGTGGATCATGTCCCTTAACATTCCAGAGGATGGCTGCACATATGAGGTGCAATCAAAAAGTTCCAAAACTGTCCTTGTTGTGAATGAATGGTAATGTGAATGCAGCAGGTGTGAGCAGTAATTTTCATGTTGAGCCTGTATGCAATGTCACGTTGGGCAATCAAAATCTGTACGTGTTACATATGGATGACCCAGACTGTCAATGGCAAGCTCTAGTCCACCGTCAAGCGATCTGGACTCTCACAGCAGATTTTTGGGTCACACTAACACAATTGTCGCTACCCAATTGCCCCACTTGCCAGATTTGGCTCCCTGCAACTTCTTCCTCTTCCCAAAAATGAAATTCAAGCTGAAGGTTCACCATTTTGACACAATGGAGGAGATCCAGCTTACAATGCAGATGGTGCTTGACACACTTACAAAACAGGACTTACAGTGAGTGTTCCAAGTGTGGCAAGAGCACTGGGAGTGATGTATCACAGCACAAGGTGACTACTTTGAAGGGGACAATAACCAAATTTAAGAAAAGTACATTTTTGCTTGTTATAGGCACAGTCTTGGAACCTTTTGATCACACCTCATACTTTGGATTTTGGCTTTCTGACCTTCACAACCTACAACTTATACCAACAGGCATTTATAAGCTATTCTAATAAAATTGTTCTTCCTGCAGAGGGCATCATAACTAATTAGTTTTGGAGTTAGCTCATATATTCAAAATCTAGCACCAATAATAATTATAACAACACCAATAATAATAATAACACCAGACTAATGGTGGATCCATGAGTTGTCATCAAGTGTTAGGGATTCTTGACTGAGGACTTGTTCAGTGACCTAGCCAGTGATTTTGATGATTACTTGTAGGGACTGCTCTGGCAGGGGGTGACTGTAATGTGGACAAAGATGGAAGCAGGTGAAAGGCTGGAGCCATCCAGCTTGAGCAGTCGGACATGACGATAACCTGCAAAGGTAAGGTAAAGAAGGTCAAGAGAGCAAATGGTTAGTCATATTGTGTTGGCAATGTCAAGCAGGTCCTTTGTATTAGCCCCCCAAACTCCACTGTTCCTAAACGTACCTGTGCGAAGACTGGTGAAAGGCAAGGTGTACTGCCCTAGGAAGTCATTGCTTGAGGTATAGTCATGGTCTTCCACCATGAAGCGAACAAGAGCCACATCAGGGACATGAACAGTAAAATTAAATGTACAGTCCCACCGCGGGTTAAAGCCTGAACCAAAGAAACAACACTTTATTACAGACATATACACACTAGTTTATGCAGTTTTACTTGATGAAGTTTGCAGTAATCATGTTCATGCAGTATGTGATTTTCATTCTTTTTGGTCTTCTGTACCCCCATAGCCCGGTCAGATAAACTAACATACCCATATGCATAGACACAGGTGGGTCTGGCCCCACCCAGTTACAGGCTTCAAAGCCAGAACAAATCTGAAGTAATGAATGCCAATCATTCATTATTTGCAAATGTTGTTTTGAATTAATGTGTTTGGGTCATAGTTTACCACTTCATAATAATTCTGTTTCTGAATGACAGCAGCAATATTTTGTAAAGCTATCAAGACTTCAACTTTCCATCAGAGTATGTATTTTTCAACCAGCCATCATTTAGCTCAAGTATTTATTCAATCCTCTTAATGTTTTTGCCACTTATCCAATAAATCTTTTTAACAAAACTTAGACAGACTTTGCTTTGAGCTCAGAATAATCAGAGTTGCTCCCATTTGGGCTTACAACAAAAACCTCTAAATCACATACTTTGATTGGCTGTGAGTATCCACTGAGCCAATAGGAGTGCCTGATTCAGAAACATGACTGTTGATGTCATCAACTAGGATACTGGATGAGAACTGATCAATATACACACGGAGGGAGTGCAGCAATGCATCAGGCAAAAGGTGAGATGATCCAAATCTTTTCCAATTTTTCATATACAGTAAGTTTATCGTCTGAAGTAAATAACTGACTTGGACAAACAGCAGCTTGTTGGAAAGCACTGATTCTCTAGTTTAAAAGGAAAAAAATGCAGTTACATCTAGTAGTTTGGGATGCTCTTAAAGCATATCTTAGGGGGCAAATTATTTCATACACTGCAAATATGAAAAAAAGGCCCAACGAGATTGATTAGAATTGGCAGATCAAATTAAGGAAATAGACAAAAAAAACTCTCAAGTTAAAAACCCTGACCTATATAAAATGCAAGTGGAGCTTCAAACCAAATTTGATCTGGCCTCAACTTATCTCACTGAACGCCAACTTTCAAGGAGTAAGAGTTTGTTCTATATATCCATGGTGAAAAATCTGGAAAATTATTAGTTAACCACTTGAGAGGAATCAAAGCGGAAGAACATACCACAAATATTACAATGGAGGAGGTAATGTTACTTCAGATCACACAAAGATTAATGACACATTCAGAAATTATACCCCCCCCCCAATGTGTGTATCATCGGTGTGTGAGTGGGTGTGCATGTGTTAGAGCGCTTTGTAGAATAGAGCAAGCGCTAAATGTGTGTGTGAATGTGACACGTAGTGTAAAGCGCTTTGAGTGGTCGATACGACTAGAAAAGCACTATATAAGTACAAGTCCATTCCATTCCAAATAAATCTGAACTTTTCCCTGTCAGTGAGGGGACACTGGCATTGGAATACACCAGCTTCCCCTTTAAGATTGTGGAAAACCAATTCACTTACATGGTATTACAGTTACAATGAAGCAAAAGTGCCTCTTCAAAGAAAATGTTCTTACTTTACTAAACCACACAAAACAGTGCCTGACACAGCGGTCACCCCTCTCTGCATCCTTGGTCAGGTGAATTAATTCCATTAAAATGAATATTCTCCCTAAATATTTATACGTTTTTCAATCAGTGTTGACCTTCAGTCCTAAATAATGTTTTGATACATTAGATTCTGTTATAGTATCGTATATATGGAAGGGCAAGCGCCCCCAACTAAATAAGGTCCATCTTCAAAAGCCTGAAAGAGTATGGAGCTGCATAATTTTCATTTTTATTATTTGCTGTCTTGCATTTTGGTCATAGTTTCATAATCTATCTGACTGCCTTACATGGGTGGCAATGGAGTTGGGTTCTGCTAAAAACTTTTCCATTCCACCACTTCTTGGATCTTCACTCCCTCTCCCACAAAATAAACTCATAGATAATCCAGTTGTCTGGCACACGTTGAGAGATTCCAGCCAATCATCTTTTTCAACCCTCCTTACTGGACCCAACATTTCAGGAATGGCAAAGATTGTGCACAGAACCCATATATCCAAAACCAAATTATCTCGTTATTACCCAGATGTAGATCCCTGCTGCCACAAATGTAAGAAAGCTGAGGCTTCACTTATCCATATGTCTTGGACATGTCCTAGCCTGGAGAAATACTGGAGGGAAGTCACTATATATCTTTGGCAAACTCTGTCTTTTGCTTCTCTCTTGGCCAGATGTGCAATATTGCTGAGGTGGAGGGATGCTGCCCTGCACACCCATGCCCAGTGGTTGAGAGATGTTATATCCTGTTTAAACCTTGAAAAAATACATTACTCCATTTGTATTTTCCAAAGAAAAGTTTGGGGACCTTTTTTGGAATACTTCCATAATCTTCAAACTAGCTAGGGACTGGATCTCTCATTCTTAGTCTGTCACACCCAAGGTGGAAAACACTACAGCCAATTTTATTTGTTGTAGTGTACCGCTCTCCTGGCCCATACTCTGACTTCTTATCTGAATTTTCAGAGTTCCTGATGAGTTTAGTACATAGAACAGATAAAATCATTATAGTAGGTGACTTCAATATTCATGTGTATGTCAACAATCACAGCCTTAGCTCTGCATTTTCCTCACTATTAGACACCCTGGCTTCTCTCAGTGTGTTAATAAACCCACTCACGGTTTTAGTCACACCCTTGATCTTGTTTTGGCCTATGTTAAATGTTCAATATTGATACCAGTCTTCCCACAGAATCCCCTTCAATCAGATCACTTTTTAATCACTTTTGAATTCATATTGCTGGATTATGTATCATCAGGCAAAAACATCCTAACTAGAAATCTTTCTGATAGTGCAGTACCTAAATTCAAGGAAATGATTCCTTCAAACCTACTGCCTGCCAACTTGATCATCTTGTAGACAGTGTTGCAGGCTCACTACGTACAACTTTAGTCTCCATTGCCCCCCTAAAAATGAAAACATTAAAGCGAAAGAGGCAAGCTCCATGGTTCAACTCTCAAACCTGTACACTAAAACAAATATCACGTAGACTTGAAAGAATGTGGCATTCCACCAAACTGGTGGAATCCTGCTTAGCCTGGCAAGATAGTCTTAAAAGATATAAGAAGGTCCTCTGTAATGCTAGAGGCGCCTATTACTCATTCAATCATTAATAGAGGAAAATAAAAACAACCCCAGGTTTCTTTTCAGTACTGTAGCCAGGCTGACTGAAAGTCACAGCTCTATTGATCCATGTATTCCTATAACCCTCAGCAGTGATGATTTTATGAACTTTTTTAATCAATTAATTAATTTAAAATTTTTACTATTGGAGACAAAATTCATCATATCCTGCCTTTAATCAGCACTGATTTATGTCAAAACACAGGATCCATAGAATCAGCTGCGAAACCTAACTTAGACTTGTTTTTCTCCCATTGACCTCCACCAGCTCACTTCAACTATTTCAACATCTAAACCTTCAACCTGTCTCTTAGACCCCATCCCAACTAGGCTATTTAAGGAAGCTTTGCACTTAATTTGCCATTCTGTATTAGACATGTTAAATCTGTTCTTGTTAACAGACTATGTGCTTCTACAAAGCCCTTAATGGTCAGGCACCATCATACCTCAAAGATCTCATAGTCCCCTACAATCCCACTAGGACATTGTGCTCTCAGAATGCTGGTTTACTGGTGGTTCCCAGAGTTTTCAAGAGCAGAGGGAGGCAGAGCCTTCAACTATCAGCCTCCTCTACTGTGGAACCTTCTCCCAGTTTCGGTCCAGGAGGCAGACACCCACTGTACCTTTAAGAGTCGGCTTAAAACTTTCCTTTTTGATAAAGCTTATAGTTAGGGTTGGCTCAGGCTTGAACCACCCCTTAGTTATGCTGCAATAGGCCTAGAATGCCGGGAGATTTCCCATGATGCACTGAGCTTCTCCCTCTCTCTCTCCATCACTATGGATTCATATCCCATATTACATATTACTAACTCAATATCTTCCCTTTCCTGTAGTTTTGTGCTCTGACTTTTGTTGTGATTTGGCGCTATATAAATGAAATAGAAATGAACTGAATTGAAATTGAATCTCTCACTCGCACTGCTTTTATGTCAACTGTACCAAGTGTATAAATCAGTCCTCTCTCTGACACCTCCTTTCATTCCATCTGTGGGTTCATGGTTTAAATAAATATATATATATATATATATATATATATACGAGGGTCATTCAATAAATAAGGTGAATTTTTCGGTATAAGGACTTTTAATACAGATAGAAGCTTACTTTTTTTAAAAAAATTTTTTGTTTTACTTTTTTTTCACATGGATTTAATTTCTTTTGCAGATTAAAAAAAACTTTGGGAGTTTTGGCGATTAACAAAGATGGCCGACCAAAAAGCATGCGCCAAATCATAGTGCCAAACCCATGTCTCGTCACATGTGACCACCTTCTTCAGAAACTCATCACCATCCTTCTCATAGCGGGAAAGACACTGCTGGGACAACTCGACCCTCCTCCGTTTGTGCTCTGCAGTAAGCATCTTTGGCACCCACCAGCAGCTGACCTTCGAGTAGCCAAGGTCATCATGGACAATTTTGTGTGCTGTCCCAACAGATAAGCTCAAAGTCCTTGCAATGTCATCCACTGTCACCCTTCTGTCAGACTGAATGAGGTCATTGACTGATTCGATCAGGTCTCCCAGGCCTGCCTTCATCCTCAACACTGCTCCGTCCTTCTTTAAACAATTTAGCCCACTTGTAGACATTTTTTTGGCTGAAACATGTGGCACCATACACAGTTGCCATTCTCCTATGAATTTCAACGGGTTTGCACCCTTCAGCAACCAAAAACTTGATAACTGACCGCTGTTTAATCCTGGAGCATGCTTTTTGGTCGGCCATCTTTGTTAATCGCCAAAACTCTCAAAGTTTTTTTTAATCTGCAAAAGAAATTAAATCAATGTGAAAAAAAAGTAAAACAAAAAAAAAAATTTTTAAAAGTAAGCTTCTATCTGTATTAAAAGTCCTTATACTGAAAAATTCACCTTATTTATTGAATGACCCTCGTATATACATACACACACACACATGTGTATAAATATGTATATATATATATATATATATTTTTTTTTTTTTTTTTTGACAGGATTATCTCTCTTGACCTATGTTGGCTGTGCACTTTACAAATTCCCTGTCACCATTTTATACCTGTACTTTATATTTGTGTAAAATTTAATAAAAATATCTCTGAGAACAAAAAAGAAAAAAATGGCAGGTGCTTAGCTCAAACCACTGCAGAGTAATAATGGTCAATATGACGGGAGTGTAAATATAAATATTTTTCAACTATGATTTCTTATGTTTTTCTGGGTCTTTCAACCACACACAGTCTTCATTAAGTACAATTTTAACTGTATGACTATCTTAAGCTGTGTAGAATTTATTTAATGCTGCTACCATTGTTGTCTACATGATGAGTTTTCTTCTTATTGTTGTCGATGGGAACACCATGTATCTCCACCCACACTTGAGGGTCGACAATGGAGCTGGGCTTGTCCCATTCTGGTTTGGGCAGCTGTTGAGCTGAAATAACCTAGAATTACAAGAAAGGAAATCATAATTTCATCAGAGTATCATTGTAGAATGGAGCAAGAAGAGTCTATCTGGCAATGGTTCTGATAGTCTGTTACAATGACACCCTTTGAGTATTTCTTCAGTGGGTTATGTTTGGATTCAGGATGTAGTCAAATAAAAACCCCTTGGAAGCATTTCAGTAGCAAACATCTATTCATCTATATATTTAAAATTCTCATGCAGTTTAATGTGGAGGAAAATCTCTATCATTCAAATGCAAGCTGTGGGAAAGTAACTCTGGAACCTGCATGTCCATTTGTTCTGCTACTTGCTATTCATTTACGGCAAGTATCATGCTATCTTACCTTAACAGTGAGCAGTATAGGTCTATGGGCAGGACCTCCACCAACATTCTCTGGGTTGAAGGTTGTGTTATGCTGGCACATGAAGGGAGGTTTCAAGATATACCCACACTGACCATTCTGCAGGAACCTGCCTTGGTTTAGGTCCATCTGCTCACCAGGTGTCTGGAAGTTCAAAGCAGCTGAAGAAAACACAGTGGTGTCAGCAGCATGCATTCTGTTTATTACAGTGGGTGGTATGGATGGTGTGCAGTTAGACCAAAGAGAGGAAGCTAAGAACTAAGAAGGGGTGTTTCTGATTGAATTCTCTTGATTGGCCTGTTTGCTTCTTTTGAGAATTAAATAACTTATAAAGTAAGAGCTCACCAATCTGACAACCTGCATTCCACATCTCCTGAGGGTTGTAGTTGGAGGACTGGAGGCGCTGTCCTGAGGGGTAGATCCTGCTGAGCTGGTGACTGTTGTGACGCACAAAATATATCCCTGGAAGGGAAAGATAAGGATAAGAGAAGAGCAGTTAATCCTGTCAGTCCGATGGTAAGCTGAAGAGAGACAAATTTTTCCAGTTTCCCTGTGTAATTGTGTAATTGTAGTCACAAACTCATATCATACCTGAGTCCTTAATGTGCCTGAGAGCTTCACTTTCAGAGAAAGAGGACATTTCAGTTGCTGGGTTTTTGGCAGCTTGCTCAAAGCTTTTAAAGGGTACACTGCGGGTATACACGACCAGCTCTGACAGCTCTGGACTCAGCGTAGACACACTTGACTGAGATGACACACAAAGAAACCCATCATATTATTAACCAGCTGTACTGGTAAACAACTGGTCCCTATCAGTTTATCTGAAGTGAGTACATCAATGCCCAATCCCCCCAAAAATTGGTAAATAGGTGATACCCACCTTCTTGTCCTCTTTTGTGGAGGGGGGTTTGCCTTCAGTCCGACTGGCCTCTTCATCTGAGGAGCTGAAGTCTGAAGCACTAGATGAGCACTCCTCCACCACATGCTCCTTCTTCCCCTTCACAAGGATTTTCCATTTAAGTTCCTGCACAGACACAACCAAGATACAAAAAATTCAAATTGATTTGTTCAGCACCATCTTTTACAGAAGCAGTTCAATGTGCTTTACATAAAAGACAACAAATCAGCAAAAAATGTGCTCATACACAGAAACATTCATGCATACATACATGTTAATGTACACACACATACATACAAACCTAAATATGTCACAAGTATGATGTGTTTCTTTCAGGGATGGTAAACTGACAGTGTATCTGACCTGTACTGTGAAATCAGACCATGAAGTGCTTTGCAAAACAAGACGAGAATTTTAAACTTCAGTTTGAAAACAACAGGTAGCCAGTGAAGGTTCCAGAGCTGGAGTAATTGAATACAATAGAATAGGCTTTATTGTCATTGTACAGTACAATGAAATTGTGGGTGCTCCACGCAGCAAACAGTGCACTGTAGAAAATATGTATATACAATAAAAATACAAAATTTACACAATAATACAAAATTTACACAATGCAGTAGAAAAAGAAAGTGTCTGTTTGTCTCTGTGTTGCCTGCCCCTCCCCCTTGCTCTCTGTCTCTCCTGCTGGGTCTGCCACTCCACACCTGCCGTGCCTCTACAATCAAGCTCACCTGTCTCCCATCAGCTCGTCACCCAGGATGTACTTAATCCCTGTTCCTGCCTTCATTCCCTGCTGGATTGTCACTCCAGTACATGGTTTGTCTTGAGAGAACTTCGGCTCCTCTTTGCCTTTGCTAGTCAGTTAGTTACTTACCTTGTTGTCTTTTTCTAGTTCCTGCCTGCCTGCCAGCCCACCTGCCATTCCCTCCAGTCCCCCTGCCAACCCTTCTCCACCCCTGGACTCCTTCACTTGCCGCAGCACCCCTCTCTGGACCAGCACCATCCTGACCCCTTCACTCTACCTATTCTTAAATAAACGTTGTTTGTCTTGCAATCTGTGTTCTGCTTCTGGGGTTCCTAGCTCAGTCGTGACACAAGTATAAAACATTTTATTCATTCATTTAAATAGAAAACTCACGTATACATAGAAACATTTAAATAGAGAGAACAGAGAACACAACATCTTGCAAGAATAAAGCCAGGACAGTTTAAGGTGTGCAGGTGGGTTGAAGACGACAACCGCAACCTTGATGATGCCATTGAAATGATCCTAAGCTCACCGTCTATGGTTACTTCTACCTTTCAGAATCTGTTTGGTAGGTTGAGTGATCTGGATTCCAGGTACTCACAGACCAGCTGTCTCTGGGCTTTAACACTCACAACCAAGATTTAAGTTCTCCATGTTAAGCTGGAGGAAGTTTGCCTTCAGCTAACTGAGGTGTTTATGGGTTGGAAGTCATCAGTGGATAACAAGATGAGAAGCTGTGAGTCATATCATAGTTGTGGTAACTAATGTATTTATTTACTGTTAATGAAACCAAAGGGAAGCATGTTTAAGTTAAAAGGTGGCCCAAGAAGGAGCCCTGTGGAGCCCCACACACTAATTCATGTGAATTCAAGTTTTGATTTTGCAGGTAGAATTTTACCTTGTACCACTAGAGCTACTGCTGAAGCTGACCCATCCATGACTCCCATGTCCTACAGTAGCAGTAGGACAAACACTATTACTACACTAATACTGCTGTGGCAGCCACTACAATACTTCAGTTCCTATAAATGCATTTGGCCATTAGTGAAATGACTTGTTGTCATCTTTCTAATAGTCTGGAGGGTGATCAACTACTGTGCTTGGGTTGAGTTTCCACAGAAGACAGTATTGCCATGGTGAAAACACACACATGAAAACAAACATGGATGAGTAGGGCAGAATGGTTAAGGCTGGCTGGCCCATACGTAGATCCTATGCAAAAAGCCATTTTGGCTATTCCAGGAGGCTGCTTTATGTTTACTTTAAATTCATGTTAATTTGGAAACTGTGGGAGGCTCACACAGCTTGCCCCAGCATACATTATTTTAAGTGAGTCCTTGTCTCTGAATTTCAATGATGAGGTGGCAAGAACAAGTTAGTAGTAGTGTAGTGTATATGTTCAACAGCTATGTGATGTGCAAAGAGTGAAGTGCCTCTAAAGAGAGAATACTGCAATAAGCTAATGATCTTAAAGAAATATTGTGTTGAAATGGTATTATCATTATTTAGTGTATGATTCAAAGAAAACATGTGATATGTCACCGTGTGAGAGTAGATGTTAGTGTTCACTGCATACAATGCATACTTTGTGTAATCCATATTAAAATGTGAAAAAAATACATAATTTTTAAAAAATGATACAAGGAAGAGTTAAGAAATAATGGTGTAAAAATCAAACCTTTGTTTTTTAAAAATACAATCAGGACAGGTCAGAACATAATGGTGTAAAGCAGAGAGTGAACAGGTCAAATGAGGACAGGGCCTGCCCTGACATGACCCCGTAAGCTGAAGTTAGCAAGAAGAAAAGCCCAGGTGCTTTCCAGGAGATAGTGGAATTTGGCGATAAGTTAATAGTGTATTTTAATGAGGGGACCAAGGATGGACATTTAGACAAACCAATGTTTTAATGGTGTATATTTAACAAACCAATAAAATGACCTAAGAGGCATGAAAAGTCACAGCCAAAACTGTATAAAAAGAGGGACAAGATTCAGTACAATTTGGAACTCTTCAGGTGTATCATGTATGCACTGTGAACTGTTCTCGGGTTTCTTTGTCGAAAAATAAACTCTGCTGCCTTGAAAACTGCTCTCCTGATAATCTTTGAACACCTGAATCTGGCTGAAGATTTCTGATTGTGGCCCAGTGGTTTGGGACTCCAGATCCAATCCATGTCAGTAGTAACCCTAACCCTGGCCCCTACCAAGCACTGTACTTAAGCAGTAGTATCCCTAATACAAGCCCTACCAGGTACTGTGTTTAGGCAGTACTAACCCTAACACCAAGCACAGGGTTTATGTGATAATGTAATAACCCGAATCCTCATGGGATTAACCTAACCCTTACACTTGAGTGCTGGGCTTCACCATTAACAACCTTAACCCTGCCCGAACCATGCCATTTCTGTATATTACTGTTTCTTATCTGTGCACTGCTGGACCACATGATGACTTTCTACCTGCACCCACACCTGCCTGTTACCTAACTGTTCTTAGTCTACAGTAATGTGACAGTTTTATCTATCTATCTCAGTACATTTCAGAGAGAAACCATTATTAGAGACAAAACAACTCAAGATATATAAAGTAAGCTATAACATTTGATATGGTTTACTTTACCACACTTTATCACTTTAAACTTAATTAAAAGTGAATATTTTTTCTGCTACTACTGCACCTAATGCTATATTTATTATGACTGCTAACAACATAATAAATGGTTGTTTGTCTCTATATGTCAGCTCTGTGACAGACTGGTAATCAGTCCAGGGTGTAACCCCCCTCTCGCCCAGTGTCAGCTGGGATTGGCGCCAGACCCCCGCGACACTTAAGGATAAGCAATATAGATAATGAACAGATGGATGGATGGAACATCATTAAAAGCATACGACAGTGGTTCAGTAAGAATATAGCAAACCAGTGGAGTGGAGTTTGATTACTGGAGCACAGATCATGAGAGCATGCATCAACCGTCACACATGTGTTATTATGTAAATGTCTGTATGTGCAAATTTATAATAAATGGGACACAGAAAAGCAGATGGCCCCAGATATTGTGTGCTTTACACATAATGCTAACAAAGCAGTGGCCAAGGAGGTCGGAGAAATTGTTTACAAATGTCTCACATACATGACAGAAAAATAAGTCCTGCATTCCAGTGAACGAGAACTTTTAGATTGTAAGTGCGTCAGAGTGAAATCCTTGCTAAGGAAGAGCTGGTTATTGGGTATTTTTAATCCTGTCCACATTCCATAGATAAGTACCAAGCAAAAATCTATCAAATAAATAAATAATTTGATAATGTCAGTGTTTTAGTCCTCAGGCAACTGAAAAAATGTTCCAAGTAAGTTCCACATAAAAAATACACACGGGTGACAAATTAATGGATAAACCTGAGAAATGAGTGGAGAAACAGAGGTCACTGAATGGTTTGATAAGGATGAAAATGATGTGAATCAACTCTGATCTGGGTATGGAACAGTGTCTCCTTACCTCTGGAGAAGGCAGGCTGTGAGAATCTACACCATGGAGGGGTTTGGTTAACAGTTTGTCACCCAGGATAGATCGCAGGTGCTGAGCCATTACAGTCTGCTGCTCCACAGAGCAGTGGTTCTCCAGGGACAGGATCAGGGGGTAAGGAGATGCCTGGGAGAAGACAAAGGTAGAAAGGGAGAAAAGGATTTTCTCCATGGAGCAGAGAAAACAAAGGGAACC
The DNA here is from genome assembly GCF_001640805.2 of Lates calcarifer. Taxonomy (NCBI): domain Eukaryota; kingdom Metazoa; phylum Chordata; class Actinopteri; family Centropomidae; genus Lates; species Lates calcarifer. The sequence goes on from NW_026117717.1 coordinate 77,915, forward strand.
ATCTTTTGCAACCTCAGCAAAATTGACATGTAAATATCTCTCTTAATGTTTACAGTAGCAAGAAAAAGTGAGTGAAGTAAGTGACTTTAAACCAGTTGCAATGACATCACACATCATGAAGGCACATCGTGAGGTTGGTTCTGGTCCACCTTGGACCACAGGTGAAATCTATCCTAGTCCCTCTTCAGTTTCCTTACCAGCCAAATCTGGATGTGCTGTTATCTACCTGTTTTGGCATGCTCACTCCCACCTGGATGGTAGTGGTCACACTGTGAGCATCTTTTTTTCCAGTGCTTTCAGTACCATTCAGCCACTTCTAGGGTGTCTATCTAACAGGTTGGTGACCTCCCTGTCTGATGCGGTAGTCAGTAACACAGGAACACCACAGAGGACAGTCCTGTCTCCACGTCTGTTCAATCTGTACACCTCAGATTTCCAGTATAGCTCTGAATCATGCCACCTGCAGAAGTTCTCTGATGACTCTGCAGTGGTGGGAGTTGGTCAGGACCTGGAGTACAGGGAAATGGTGACTAATTCAGTGGAGTGGTGCAGCAGGAACCATCTGCTCCTAGATGAGGGCAAGACCAAGGAGATGGTCCTTGAATCTAGGAAGTAGATAGAACTGTGACTGAACCCATTATCATGATGGGTGAAGGGGTAGGAGCTGTGGAGCACTATGGCTACTTGGGTGTTGAGGAACAGAAAACTGGAGGACCAACACTGACGCTCTGTACATGGAAGGGGTGATCAGACTCTACAAGTCAAATGAATGATTTTATTCATATACTCACTTTAAAAGCATATTCACTGATAATCTCAATGACTTCAACAAATGGTACTTTGGAGGTGAGTGTGTGTCCATGGTAGATGACTGGCTCTCCTTTATCTCCATCCCAACAGTCCAGCTCCACACAGCGACAACCACGATTCAGAGCTCTAAGAAAAAAAAAACATCATCATTAAGATTTTCTAAAACAGAGAAGATTCTAAGAGTGAAGGTGTAATTTCAGAGCTTCTGGTCATTTGTGTCTTTTATCTTTCTTTTTTGATCTAATTTCTGACTTGTTTTTCTGAAGTTTGTGCACACTGTTTCACATACACAAAACAAAACGTTTAACCATTGAACAGGGAAAAACAAAACATTTTCCTCTTCCTGAGGTTTCTTCCATTTTCCCATTAAAGTTTTTTGGGGGGAGTTTTTATTGCACCAATTTGAGGGTTTAAGGAGTGTGTTATAATGTAGATGGTTAAATCCCTCAAGGCAAATTTGTGATACTGGGCCATATAAATAAAATTTGACTTGACATGACCATATTACACAATGCCAGTAAGCAGTTGCAGCGCAACCACTTTAATCACTGATGCAATGTTACCAGCCAGAGACAACATTCTTTTAGTAAACTGACTGCGTCTATATAGCACTTTTCTAGTCTTACAATGACCACTCAAAGCTCTTTACACTACAGGTCACATTCATTCACGCTATATATTCCTGAGGGTTCACAGACACACACTGAAGCTACACAGGGGCAGTTCAGTATCTTGCCCAAGGCAATATGCACAATGGAGGAGCAAGGCATTTAACCATCAACTTTCTGATAAGTGGATGACTTCTTCTGCCTAAAAACTTGACTCAAACTTTTGACCTGAAATTTCTGAGCAAACACACCACAGTCTGGTCAATTTAGCTTTAACATGAACACTGAGGCACTCATTCAATAGTGAGGGAGATTAACCAAGTATTTCTTTGTTTTAGGCCAATTCATGTAAAATAAATGTGCCAGGCTGACACTAACTCTGCCTTGTGGCCTCTGTTGCTTGTAATCAGTTGGCAGACTGTAGTACCTGCTGATGCCAGATTAAACCATTTTAATCCACAGGCAGATGCTCACATTGCTTGCCTATGGTCACTGAGAAAAAGTGATAACCCCTTAAAAAGGTATAGTCAGATAAAAGTGTCAAACTACCTTAAAGGCACCAGAATACAGGAAAGAACATCTACTCTGTTAAAAATGTTCTGGTGGAGGACTAATGGGCCTACCCACATTTCCAATGCTTCCTCTGCCTATATACATCCACATAGTCCCTGCTCCAGTTTCACCATGCGTTCCTCCACATGGGCAACCTGCTTCTGATGCAATACAGCACAGTTATATAACACAATAATATAACACTATACACAGTAGAATAGAATTATCAGTACAGTCATGGCTCAAAACAACAGTATGGGTGTTACTACTAACTCTAAGAAGGAATCACATTATCTTTACTAATTAACCTTCATTATGAGGCAGGTTACTCCTCCAATCAGTTTTTTAAAATATTTTTTTCTTTCTTAAGATAAGTTCTCTTACACTGCCAATAGAGTGAAAAGAGGCAGAATCAGGTGTCATCATGTGTGTTATATTTTGAGTGGAGTATCCCTTTGTAATACCATCACTGTAGAAAACAAAGAAAATACTGTGATATAATAGGTCATACAGTCCACCCTCACTGGGCACCTGTGCCTGCACCCAGAGATTCTCCCCATGAAAATCACAAACAGAGGAAAAGCTTAATGGAATTGCGCTGCTGGCAACATGGAGGAGGGCTCTTGTTGCACACTGTTGGTTTGTTACTGTCTGTCTGTCTGTTGCTTAATGTTCTTTGCAATAGTAAACAAAAATCCTCATCCAGTTTAAGATTAGAGTCATAACATTATAAAAAGTGATGGTGACAAGGAGGAACAAGGAACAAATAACAAACAGCTTTGGTGACTTAAATGATTTCAGAAGATATGCAGCAACAGCTCTGAAAAAGAACTTGATGGAAGCCAAGCAAGTAGCAATGACAACTGATACCTGGACAGCTCTCACGTTGGATTTTTTTGGTCACTGTCACGGTTACATCGACAGTGACTGGAACATTTCTGGTTCTGTGCTTCAGACTCGCAGCACAGATGAGACAGACTGCTGAGGACTAGTCTGAGGTGCGTTGTTGATGAGTGGGGCTTGGGAGGTAAAGTTAGTGCATCTGTACACTACACTGCAAAAAACGTGACCTGACATGACAATATATTATTATTTTGGTTTTAGTGGAGGGCACATGACTAATCAACTTAAATTGGCTTGATTAATTGACTTCAAAAAGTAATTAAAATGCCCATCCCTAGCCTGTAGCCCTAACCACCCCCACAATACATTTTTGAGGAGGCACGGTCATTATCATCATTCACTTGTCCCTCTCAGTTAAATGTATTAATGAACAGAACAGAAGAAGCCTCTTGAATGAGAGGTTGATGAGATGTCTTTAAGTAGCTACAGTTATGTCCAGCTGCCCTCATTGTGTATGCTTTGGAGATGTCTATAATCTCGGTGTCATTTTTAACAAAGTGAATGGGTTTTGCTGAAAAGGCTATGTCTGCTTATTTCATTTTCTGAATGTGTATTATGATGATGGTTTTATGCTGTAATTTCCTTAATCAGACAAAACAATCAGTTTTCTCCCAGGAGAGACGATGAAAGCAACCAGGAACCCCTGAGCCTTGGATCAATGATACAACTCAACAATGCTGGAGAATGAGATTGACTTTCTGCTGAAAAATACACACACAACTCTCACTGTGGTAAAACAAGGACTGTGTGGTTCCTACTATTCTTATCCTATCCTATAAGAGAAACCAAGTGACATTGCCATAAGCCTTCTTCATGTCCATAAAAAACATTTAGACTTGATGGGCAAACTCCTGTGAACCCTCAAGTATCTTTTTAAACACTGTGAAGAATCTGCATTGCTCCTCCTGAATCTGTGGTTTGACCAGAGTCTCCAACACCCTGGCTTAAGCTTTCCCAGGGAAGCTGAGCAGTCTGATAACCCTATATATGAAGCACAGCCACCAGTCTTTTTTTTTTTAAAAGATGGGAAACACCACTGTCTGTTACTCCACAGGTACTGTTTCCAAGCTCCACAATCAATGAAAAGCCTAGCACTTCAGCATCCCTAAGGGCCTTGCAGGGCTTTTTAACTCTCAATGATCTCTGCCAGGAAAGGTCTCTTAAATGGAAGCTATGTGCTTTTTGTTTGTTGTTTTCTCGTGTTTTCAAGATTACAAGTATCTCTCCTATACTGCTCTCTAGCTTTTGCTAACTGTTGTTTCCTGTGACATTCCTGTTGCTCTGCTCACCTCAGCCTACAACCACTCACCTTCCTGTTGCCTTCAGCAGTCGGACTCCATCATTCCTCCTCATCCTCACCTGCCTGTCCCCAACCACCTCCAGCACCACCCTCATTCCCTCACCATTCCAATTGCATCTTTAACTTCTCAACCTGAGTTTGCCTGGGTTTGGGTCTGGTCACAAATATTTAATTGATATTTACAAAGAGAGATCCAACAGTTCCAACCACAAGCAAGCACTAGGCAACAGTGGAAAGGAAAAAGTGTCTTCTTTTAATAGATGTGTACATTATGTATATGTGTTATTTTGTTGTACTGCACTTGTCAGTGATGCTAAAAATAATAATGAGGTGAAGCAAAAACAAAAGCAAATGAAATGAGGTATTTCTCAGCCACATTTGGAAAAGACACGAATAGGAGACTTTTGTTGAACCATTAAGATGGACCTTAGAGATGCAAAAGAAACCCTGTAATGGCATGCACTTTTTATTTTATTACTTTTAGCTGCTGATTATTTGGCTTTACCTAACCTTGCAAGGTACACAGCACAGTACAGTAGATTGGTGCATTCATTCAGAAAATTTGACAAAGTGTGAAAGTACAGTATGTGTGGTGTCATGGTCATTCTTACCGGATGTATGGCTCTGTACTGCTGTCCCCTGTCACCTGATCCTTAGTGAGGTATGTGTTGTGGGAAGAAGAGATGAAGTAGTGAGCCAGTGGGTGATTCATGTCTTGGTAAACCCGTGTATGTTCCGGGTTAAAGACACAGTTCTCCTTGGACAGCATGTACATAGTGAAGCCATTAGGGGTCATGAACTGGTTCCTCAGGGCTGTACTGGGCAAAAGGCACAAACACAAGTGGAACACAAGACTGGTTGTAAATGTCATACTGCAGTTTATACAATACAACAAACCAAGACTGTTAAGGGATCATTGATATGTTAAGTTATCAAAAATAATTAGATACAGCAGTTTCTTAATATGTCTGGATATATTAAAATATCTGGCTGTGATTTTTGATTAAAATTTGATGACTGGACACTAGCAGCAGATTTCTAGATTAGGTCTTAGATCCCATTGAAAATAAAACCTTTTCTTTTTTCTTTTTCTATTTTCTGTCTTGAAGCCATCTTACATGCTTTTATCTCTTCACGTCTTGACTGTTGACTCTCTTTTTATGTAGTCAGTCAGAACTGTCTTGCCTACAATTAGTCCAAAATGCAGTAGCAAGTCTCTTCACTGGTACCTGAAAGGATCCCAAATTTCCCAGGTAAATGCGTCCCTCAATGGTTACAGTGAAGTGAAATACAGAATTGATTTCAAGATTCTCTTCATTGTTTGCACTACATAGACTGGATCTGCTTAGTCCCTGTGTCCAAACCCCCCACATCCCGTGATCACCTACTCCATACCTTCCAACACATTCAGAATGCATGGAAAAAATTGCCTTAATTTAGCAGCCAATTCAACATGAACTCTTTTACGTTTATTTTGCTTTTACCAGCTCCTGAGAAAAATATCAGATTTTTATCTTCTGCTTTTTTATTTCATACTGGCTGAGTTTGTCTCCTGATGATTTTATCAGAGCTGTTCAGCTGAACACACACCATGTAAATGTTACTTTGCAATCTATTGTTACTAAGCAGCATACCCCACTCATTAAGTTCATATGTGAGAATGAGGCTTTGGGCATGGATGAGTGAAGCATCCTCCCCCTGGTCCTTCAAGAAATCCCTCAGGTCCACAGTGGAAAGTACACAGCCATTTGCAGAGTAGCGGATGAACACAGCATCCAGTTCCGGTCTCCGTAATAACTCCCTGCAGAAAACTTCAATCTCCCCGTGGTCCAGACGACCATCAGCTGACCGGTCACATTTCTATGAGAGAAACACAGATGGTCAATCTGTGAGCAACAGATGATCAACTTAAAAACTTGCTTTAATTTGTCATACCCAAAGCAATTCATAGCTACTGGTGGTCTGTCATTAGTAAAATGAGTACTAGGTTTCAGTATCACAGGTTTAAATGTTTGATTAAACTCTACATCAGGGATATTAAATATGTGTGTGCGTCGTTATACCTGGAAGAGGCTGTGGGCATACTGGTCACTCAGGTCAACATTGATCATCTGCAGCAGTGTCTGGACTTCTTCATAGCTCATCTTGTCATCGTGGTTTTGGTCAGCCCGACTCAGGTAAGCATGAATCCAGGTGACACACAAACACAGTCAAGGAAGCAGCAAGATGACATGATGCAATGTGTTATATTTTGACGAACATTCAGGACTGAAACACAGAATTAATATGTCCTCACTGATGAAATACTGTGTGTTGGGATTCAGGGTTTTTTGGAGACTGACAAAAGTACCTACACTTGGCTTTCAGTGGTTACTTGTTACACTGTTGGCAGTCTGGTTTGGGACTCTGAAGAATCCTTGTGATGGGCTAAATGGCCTCCAGCAAAAATTCTTTGGATTCTTTAATTCTTCCAAATGTATATGAAAATATCCTGGGGTTTTAATTTTGGCTCTGTTATCCTCTATAGTGTTGGCTAATTGTAAATGAACAACATTGAGGATATTGGTCCAGTTTTTCCTTCTGAGTCATATTCTCCACTCTCTCTTTCAGTGTTCGGATGCCGCGGGCCCAGTGTTGAGCCTCCTCCTGGCTCTGGCAGAGGAGATCCAGGCTCTTTCGGGGCCCTTTGAAGACCACTGTCAAACACCGGCCCTCAGGTACAGAGCCAACCAACTGCCTCAATGTCTCCGACTGGCAACCCTCCCGAATGCACTCCACGTCCATGATGGAGACTGAGAATGTGCAAGGAAACAGTAAGAGAAAAATGAAGTGAGAAGAAGAATAAAGAACAAATAAGTTAAGAACAAGTGCTGCCCAATTAATTATCTATCCTCTTCTTAAGTGTGATGTTCAGAGGTGCTTAAGTGTTTTTGTTGTTTCAGAAGTTTATTACTTTTATTGGAACACAAATATGCACAACAGTTTTTTTGAGGTCTTAAATCATATTGTTACTGTAACCTAGAGTGAACCAGCATCAGTGAATCACATCTGTTATCATTGTTACAATAATAAAGCTTATGAAGCACTCATACTGTATTTGGTGAACTACTCAACAACTGTAATGGAAATTCTCATACGATTCGTGATAATTGTGATTTATTGATAATTGTGATCATTTGTGTTGTATTTCAATTGTGCCTTATGAAATATCATATGCTCAGTTCTTTTCCAGTCTGTTCTACATGTCAGCAGAAGTGGACGGATAGTGGAGACCCCAGATCTGTGAACAAACAATCAGATCATGGGGCCTCACTCTCTGTGCACCAACAAGCCTAACCTGGCAGGGCTTCTAGCTCCATCAAGGACAGGAGTTGATATAAGGCTGCATAGCTGTGTAATCTCCTGAGGGTGCTGAGGCCTTTCTCTTAGAGCTGCACTGTTGTGTAGTCTACTGACGATGTTTCTCATTTCTTCTCCAGGCGTAACCTTGTCTGAATTGTATTTAAGATAAGATCTATTATACTCGGTACTCATGTGCATCTCTTGCTTGAGAAGTGCAGTGGGTCTGTTTGCAAACATATGAATTAAACTTACAGAAAGACAACTGTTGACTCTGTGCTTTATTCAAAAGAAGGTTGTAAGTTATTTGCATGCCACTACATGTTTATGCCATGCATTGGCATCATGCATATCACTTACAGCTTAGCCTAAACAAAATTAGCTGTGTAGTTATACCCTTTTAGAATATCTGATGCGATGCAGTTGCATGTTCAGCACTGCAGATGTTCACTGAGTAGATCATTCTAGTCACCACAGCTCCAGGTTGGACACTGCTTTTATGAGAAAATAATGTTATAGTCTCTGCCACCTTTATTTCTTAAAACTATCACATGTTGCGAAGCTACAGCAAACACTGCCAGTAGCCTGCTATCAATACAATGTACTCTGAATAATGTATAAATGAGATCCTAAAACCTAGACATCCTAGACCCTTGTAAATGAATAGTTCTGACTATGCTGGGAACCATAGGAGTTGACCAACCGGTCAAGTTGTAGTTAACACCAGTGGGATGCCTGGGTGTGGCTGACAAGCTTCTACTTTACTGTATTCACATGTTACGTCAAGTTAAATTGACTGAAGAGTTTTCAGCAACAGGTATGGATCAGAATATAGCGCACAGAGGATCCAGATATAAACAAGCACATCAGGATAATCTGTTAGTGTGTGAGAGCAAATGTTACAAGTTACAAGTTCTGTACATGGAGAGGATAATCATGAAAGCAAAAGTGCAATACATACACACACACACAAACCTGTGCACACAAATACACACTGTGCCACATCACAAGTAAATCTAGTCTTGTGGCAATTACAGGCCTTGTCCTGTAGTTGGGAGGCGAACATCATGGTTTAGTCATATGGTAACTATAAAGCACCAAACCACAAGCTCTAGGGCCAACTCCCACCGCCATGTAATGTCCTGTAATTTCTCTGTTTGAACCACAGCTGGACGGCCTGCCATCCTAGGCTGAAAATAGAAGAGCTCTGTAATCAAGGTTCCATGTGTGACCCTCATATAGCAGAGGAGACAGAGACAGTAGTCTGTGTCTATACTGAGCACTAAGTAGCATTTTAAGTTAACAAAAATAGATACACTATATCCATGTTTTATCTTACACACCCACTGAGAACTAAGCTCTTCTGGAACCACTTCCATGGAAAAGGACAGGCCTGCTTCTTACCAGTTATCATCCAGAGATTGTTGGTAACCTTCGGGTGGGGCCCCTGAAGAAATGGTTTCAGTGGGTTTATGGAGCTAATTCTGTTTAATGTATGGAAGAGTGTCTACTCAGTTCCTATAGCACCTAAGAATTGAGACTGAGACTGTGAGTGCTGTTGTATTGCACCAGTGTGTCAGTGTTTCAGTGTCTACTCAGGAAGCATAGCGTGAGCAGCACGTCAGCAGAGTAGCAGCAGCAGCAGCTCTGGTGCTGCATGTGTGTCTACACAGGAGCCCAACACAAAGTCACTGTAGTTATGTGCATAAAATGCAAAAAAATAGATGTGAAGAGTAAAAATATGTGAGAGTAAAATGTGAGTTTCCCAGCATACAGACTGGTTGTTGTATTTGGCAGGCAAATGAACTGTGAAGTGCATTTTTAGGGTTGGTGCTCATACAATAAAGACTAAAGATATCTATCCATATCTATGTTAACTGCTGAGGCATTGTGCTGCTGTCAGTATTCTTTTACCCTTAGATTCACTTGTACCAGGTATAATTAATCTCTGCTGTCTTTCAGACTGGGTCTTTTTCTGTATTTATGTATGTTGCATAAAGAAGGTCACCATTATATGGTGAGATTATGGTGGTTAATGCCACACTCAAGTTAGTCAGTAGACCAGAGATCACTGAGTCAGTCTGTGTGTTACTGCAGAGCAAAGTGACATGGACACATGTAACAAGAACATCACTAAACCCAGTTTCCCAGAATCCAAAATGTCATTTTGTAAAACTGCTTGTTTTGTCAACCAACATAAAGATATTCAAAGACATTTGATTTACAATAACTCTAAACAGAGAACAGCAACAAATCGTCACATAAGACAACTCAACATTATTTGCTTGAAAAAGAATTGAAATGATGAACTGATTATCATTGCAGCTGTAGTTTGGATTATGACTCATTTGGTTTGGTTGGGTTAAGGAAAACTTCTAGTTTTTGCTAGAATATTGAAAATGTGCTTATGGATCAGTGGATTTCAATGAACACCACCACAGTTCATGTGCACTGTTAACATCTGGAGTGCTGTGAAATCTTGTTTTAAATCACTGCTCATGCAGTACTACTGATAGTACTACCATTAAACAAGAGGCAAGGTAACTATTAGATTTCAGTACAACTAGTCATGAGTACATAGTTAATGCAACACTGTGAGGCAGAGATGACTCAAAACAGTAGGTAAACTAGAATTGGCAACTAGCAGCAGGAGGTCTGGTAAACTCATGATTTCTTTTACTTGTCATCTTCAGACCCAGCCCACATTGACATTTATCACACAAACAACTTCTTTGTGAGATGCTAAAAACTTTACACAACTTTTTTCACATATGAAGTAGCACTACCCCACACCTAGGAACACATGGTGATATGGAAAAATGATGGTTTCCCCAAACTGTAATCCTAAAATGACCTCACAGTTACACAATGTATGGCAACCTCTTTTCACTGTTTTCCTCATCTTTCAATCTGTGGTTATCATGTTGACGTTCTATCTGAAATATCCTCTGCCTGCATGTCATCCTGTTAGTTTGTTGTTGTTGTGTATGTTGCTGCAATGACTCCTTGTCACATTCCTGTGCATCAGTCAACTGATTCTCATTCACACACTGTAGAACACACACACTGTAAAGAACATGAACACTTACAGGACTGTTGCTCTTTGGCCCGGCTGGAGGTTTTGTGGGACTGACACCAGACAGTGACACCATCTTCCAGCAGCTTCAGAGTTCGTCGCTTCTGCCAGCGAGGTGAGCGGACCTTCATGATAAATGAATCCATTAGACTTAGACGGACTTTATTGATTTGATGATCTCATTACATCTGATTTGATTAGATCTGATTTGTTTTATCTCTTATTTTTTACTACTAAAAAATAACAATAGTTTACATTTAGTGTTACCTTCACCATACTGGAGCCCTGTAACATCCGTTTCACATCTTCATCATCCTGAACTCCTTGAAAAAAAGACAAAAGTAGTTTACAAAACAGCTATGCTGTTCTGACAACCTGATTGTGCACATGATGGCAGTTAATACACAGTCCTGATCTGATCTCATTCCATACCACTGAATGAAAGCAAAGGGGAGAACTGAGATAAAAAGAGAAGAGCATAGTCAGAATTAAATGTTGGTGTATGCATGTGATGGAGCTCTGCAGGTCTGACATTTTGGTCCTGAACCCACACTTTGTTGTGAATGGAGATGACAAAGTATGGACAGAGACATAGAGAGAGATGGGAGGACTTATTGTTATTGTGGAGAAGGAAAAAGTAGAAAGAAGATGAGGAGTGAGAGAAAGACTATGGTGATGAGGTGGGACAGGAAGGACTTTTGATTGCAGAGGAAAGATAATTCCAATTAGCTAAGTGTTTTTGGCCCATTATGAAAGCCATAGTCTGTGACACATTTTAGTAAGATGACAAATGAGGGGATATGTCTTTCAGCTGAATGTGGCAGTGTTCCAGCCAAAAGCAATATGTGATTCTTTGTCATTTCTCTATGTATAGTTTATGAATTATCACCATTCATCTCTCCATACTCTTGGGTAGGACGTTACTGACAGCAGCACACTTGATCTAGTATGTTTTAACCTACCTATTGCTTAGTTTCAGTAACTTTACTCAACCTCAGTATCAAATTCCATTTCTATGCAAATGACATGTAGCACTATGTTGCTCTCAATACTACTGGTGCTCTCAGAGTAAGAATTCTACTTCCTAGATGTTTAATAGTACATAACTTATAAAAACCTAAAATACTAATATTAGGCTTTAAGCAGCTGTTGCTGACTCTTAAAACTCTTGCCGGAGGATTTTCCTATGAGCAAATTCACTGATAGCAGCCATTCCACTGTACAAACAAGTATGTATTAAGTTTTAATATCCCATGGTCAAAATGTTGCCATCTGTAAAACACCCTGTTTTTGGCATTTCAGATTTTAAATAATCAGTGTCATCATTTGTCTCCAAACCACCAAACAGTCAAACCCTGTTTTCATTATGCCGGTGTGAATATGTTACATTTCTAAACATCTTCTTCCCATAGCTGGACTTTAAATTGACTCCACATGAGTCAACATGTTTTGCTTACTATGACTAAACTGATCCTTGGCATTACCTCATCCTTTATGTAATTGTTTTTATAAGCACTGATAATATTCTGTATATTCCCCTGTACAAAAACATCAGACACTGGGCCTTTACACTCCTAAATAAAATCTGAAACAGGACAAGACAGCTGTTAAAGGGCTTATAGTTTACCAGTAATATGTTTGAAATCCATAATGTCTTATAGTAAGTGGCAAAGTTCATTCTGATATGGATTTACAGTGTTTTATTTATTACATAATGCTTAGACTGTGAAGTAAATAGAATAAAGAACATTTAATTATGCTTCAGATCCTAGTTCAGATCCTTGTTTAGAACTAAACATTAAAATTCATACATCAGGGGTAAGGGTTTAAACTGTGCGACTGATGAGGATTCTTAGTTTCAGTTGAAGTTGTGAATCTGTTGTTTTAATATATCCTGATGAGCATCTTAAATGTGAGGATTAGCTTTTTTCCATCCATTCATCCATTATCTATATCTATATTATCTGTAAGTCGCAGGGGGCTGGAGCCTATCCCAGCTGACATTGGGTGAGAGGCAGGGTACACCCTGTACAGATCACCAGTCCATCACAGGGCTGACACATAGAGACAACCAACCATTCACACTCACATTCACACCTACATGTAATTTAGAGTCACCAGTTAACCTGCATGTGTTTGGACTGTGGGAGGAAGCTGGAGAACAGGAGAGAACCCACACAGGCCCAGGGAGAACATAGAAACTCCACACAGAGAAGCCGACTGGAGGCTTGAACCTGGAACCTTCTTGCTGTGAAGTGACAGTGCTAACCACTGCAGCACCATGCCACCTAGCTTTTCCCCTTCAGTTTTCTATCACAATGAAGTGAATATTTTTGTTTTTTGTGTAGTATTTTTTACCTTTTGCTGAAATGTTTTTGGAGACTAAACGATAAATTTAAAACAGTTAAACAGCTTATAGTCAAATAATGTTGTTAGTTCTAAACCTTCCATAGTCCATCCTTGACCTGCTCTGCTTTCAAACACACACACTCTGACGCCGGGTGTGAACTGATGTAGTGTTAGCTGTCCAGTTGTGTTCAGATCAGCTGGGACACGTGTTAATTTTGGTCTCAACGGGGCCACAGCATCATTTTCAGCAACTAACAGCAGACAGACACAGTGAGCAACTGAGTCGCTAACTTAGTCTGTCTGCAGAGCTAACAGAGAGGAAATACTGGACTGATGAGAAGTCGGTGCTGTGTGTCTGCTGACCCAAGAAGCCAAAAATCTGTCATTGTCAGATTAAACATATCTTAAAACTGCACTCATCCATATTTTTTATGTTTAAGGAACAGTTTAACCTTTGGGAAAAGATGCTTGCTTTCTTGCTGCGAGGTAGATAAGAGGATTAATATTACTATTATGTTTGTCCATAACAAATTGAGCCAGGGCCAAGAAATGACATTTAGCCTGGTTCTGGACAAAGTTCAAACTGCACCTACACCTCTACAGCTCACTGATTGTATTTTGTTTGTTTAACCCATGCACATAGAGAGATGTAAAACCGTTTATTTTTCTGAAACTAGTTCAAACATACAGTGGCTTCAGATGTATTGATAGGCATATTTCAAGGCTCTAGCTCTATATTTAATGCATGGACATGAGTCTGTGTCCTGTAAATGACCCCATAGGTTGTCTGTGCAAACAGCTTGTTACAATTCATTGTTACATTTTGTTGAAAGGTGACCTCTAGCGGCTCTATGTTCACCATAGCAACAATAAGTTAATAATGTGTTTATAGATTGTTCCACTGCCTTGTGTACAACATATGTTATACATCTATTATAAATGCTTGAATAATGTTTTGCTTCTGTGGGGAGCTCTAATCAACAATTGTCCTGTAATTATAGTGACCAATAAAACATGTGGAATGTTTCCCATGAGGAGGGGCTTAAAATGGGCTCTACAGGGCCCTGTGGTTTCATCTTATAGCCATATAACCATGTGAACATACATATTAAGGAAAGGAAAGCAAGTTATGAATTGTGTTTCTAGTAATATTATTATTTCCTCCATGCAAAGGAATCAATCAAAGTGCTGTGATGTTGCCTTTAAGCTCTGATTCACAGGTACTGCTGAGTCCTGAGCTGAGTAAGCAGGAATTAGCAGCTGGAACAGAAGTCTCACTGTGGCTTGGGAAGGGCTGGGTCACCTCACTCACAAAGGCGTCTTGATACTGGATAGACACACACTCCTCTGTGTACAGCAGTGAGCTACTGTAACTGAGGATAGCAGTGGAAGGAAATCATAAGGTGTGTGGTTTTCTGAGTGTGAGGAGGAAGACATCCAAACTGACAGTGTTTATCCAGCTGTTCAGCAGTTAAGTTTAATATACAACTGAACCAGAACCAGAATAAAAATGTAGTTGAATCCACACCTCTTTAATACACCTGTAACAAAACCTGAACATTATAATCTTCATGAATGATCTCACGACTGTTGTGTTAGACTGCATAGATTGACTGAGCTAACTGACCAAAGATGGATCAGTGTGAAGTTCTGTCTTAATGTGATACCTGTGGCCTCTCCTGCTGGTGTACAATAGCATGAATGCCAGTGTCAATGTTTGTACATCCAATCTACATGAGCTGGAGTTTCACCTAGGGCTTAGATATTTTGAGAAAGTATCTAATTCTGATTTTTCTGACAGATATTGTGATTTAATTTGTGATATCATTTTGAAAATCAAGCTTCATTCCAGGATTCACTATACACATGTAATACATGTGATGGAGCATTACCATTTAACAGATCATTGAAATATTAACAGCTCTGTGAACTAATCCAAGGATGAGGATGAAAATATACAAATCCAAAATGTATTTATTCTAACAAAACAAACACATAATGAACCATAGAATAATTCTCACAGAACAAACAGTAGCACTACATTCACTTGCCTTCTTTGCAGTAACTTTACATCGATCATACTGCTGCCTGTGGTGATTTATGATGCTGATACACTGAGGGGGAATCACAGGAGACTGACAGGCACACAGAGAGCTGGTAGAGACTGACACAGCTGATTAAAACTGAGGGATTTGTCCTGAAAGAAAATACAAAATACAAATACTAACTTAATGTTAGCTAGTTCATTCTACCATTTTCTCTCTTTTTCTCTCTCCTCCTTGCCTCAACCAGGTAGCCTATTTTGCAACTTTATAATATTGCAGCTGCCGTAACAACTTCCCCCTGGCAGACCACCACTATAAAATGTATATAGTGGCACCACTGCAGACATAAAGTTGACATCTTGGTCACAACTCAGCTATCTCTCTGACACCGTCAGTCGGTTTTTAACCATAGACTATATGGTTTTAACTCCTCATAACACTAGTAGCTTTCGCTTAAGCTCTGTCCATTCTCATGACTAGCATATAGCATATAGCGCTCACCTGACGCAGAGAGGATCAGAGCGACTCACATTGCTTGCATCGCGCTGTTGCTCTAACTCCACAGTTAGTTTTGTGGTTTGGTCATTTTAAGACCAGATGTGGTTGTAAAGTTGACATGCTGTCACTCTGTGTCTCCTGCAGTGTTGTGTGTGTTAACTGTGAGGCAGCAAAAAAAAGTGTAAGGACTCATCCACTGACTCTCTGTTGTAAAAATAATTGCAATCTTTGTGGTTTATTAATTAATTAATTAAAGTCCCTGCACTTTCATGCTGAGAAGAGCCAGCTGAGGTGGTTTGGGCATCTATTTAGATGCCTCCAAGGGCCTTCCTTTGGAGGTTTTCCTGGCCATGTCCAACTGGGAGGAGACCCCAGGGTAGACTGTCTGGAATACCCTACTTAGCCTGCTGCCACTGTGACCCAGAAGACATTCCTCATTCAGTTTAACTCTCAGAACTGACTGGACTAGACTACATATACAATTTAATATTATCAATCTACTGTTATTATTATTATCATTTTTATTGTTGTTGTTGTTTGTTGTTGTCAGTATATTACAATACATTTTATAATTATATATTACAATATTATGAAATACTACACCTTATTATATCTATAGCACACCAATAGAGCCTACAAAAATAACAGACTGCTGGTGTGCTGTCGTACTACTACTTGTGTGAAGCCTGGTGGTAAAAAATACAGAAACTGCAAAACAATTGAAATGAAATGAAAATAGGCCATATAGATATAACACTTTCAATACAGAACTAAAGCTGCTGAATATTTCTGTATGAAGCAATCATTTTAAATGCATTGTCAACAGTGTCCCTACACAACGTCCCTGTTTCATGTCTAATAAAATAAGCTACTGGGTGTGATACAATACTGTCCATGATAATTTTGTGTATTCAGATTCCTCAGCAGTATATTCCTTAGCTAGATATTGCATGGGGCATTGCAGTTCCCATTCATGCACACATGCCTGAACTCCATGAGTTTGTTTCTCTTGCCCTGTATGTCCGTCAGTCCTGTGGATTGTGTTTTAACACTGTGAGTATCTGATGCACAGTATCTACCAACAAACTATGCAGCAGATCTTTCACACAGTCCATCAATTTATGCCCATTTTCCTTTTGGTTCTCCTGTGGTGGCCTCTGCCATCTTGTATTCAGTGGACTGCTGGAGCAGTGGATGCTCAGAGAGAGACAGGGAGAGACTGAATAAGCTGGTCAGACGTGCTGGCTCTGTCCTGGCCTGCTCTCTGGACTCCATTGAGGAGGTGGGTGAGAGGAGGATGTTGGTCAAGCTGACGTCCATCATGTATAACCCCTCCCACCCCCTGCATGAGACTGTGGGAGACCTGAGCAGCTCCTTCAGTAACAGACTGCTACATCTGCGGTGCAAGAAGGAGCGCTACCACAGGTCATTCATTCCAACAGCCATCAGACTGTACAACACCAGACTGACCCAACAATAAACCTGCACTCTGGACTCCACTTTCTGGTCACTTTATTTGCACATACGTTCATCTACCGCAATGATTATCACCATTTTCCTATATTACAAACTGATCATTTCTGTTTATTACAGAGACTTTTAATGCTGATTGCTGCACTTTAATTTTTTGCCCTTCTGTGAATTTTTTAATATTATATTCTATTTTTTTATTTTTCTATTTCTGTCACTCTTGTCTCTTGCTGCTGTAACATGTAAATTTTCCACAAGTGGGATAAATAAAGTCTATCTTAGCTTATCTTGAACCTTTTCTTGGTATTGGAGATGAGCTTCGGGATGTTTGAATAGTCTCATCTTCCAGTTGTGAAATTCTCTCTTCAGCTTCTCTGCTTCTGGAGCCTAGCTCAACCACGTCTAGTTTCGGTGAGTCCAGATTTTCTTTGATAATCTTTGATATCCCTGTCATGTCCTCTCCTACTTTCTGTATCTTCTGTATCTCAGATTTGTTTCTGATCATCCCCCAGTCATATCTGTGTTGCTAGCTTTGTTGCTAGTTTCTCTGCTGGCCTGAGGCATCATCAAAAGCAACACTTTGAATAAAATACATCTGACAAGGAGTGCTTGATTTATGTTTTGTTCATGAGTTATGTCTCTTAGACAACTTTGTGTATATAAAATGATATGTTTGGTGAATATTATTTAACAAACAGTTGATTTGTCTCTGCCTCTTCTCCTCACTACACCTTATATTCTTTATTCATATTGTACTTTCATTGACGCTGGCATGCACTATCATGTTAGTGTGACCTGCACTCTTAAAGGTGCACAACATCCAACACTCAAAAATAGCAAAATACTCAATACATTTAGAATTATATATAGAACCAAGGGAAAATTATCCTGGCCACTCCTGACAGTGGCTGTAACCATAGATGGGATTGTTGATGTAAACTAAGGTCTCTGGTATGACAGTTGAGCACTTTGTGCACAAACTAATCATCATGTGGAATGATACACTCAGTTCATTTTTTATTTATTTACTGTCACACTAATTGTTATCACTGCTGTTGTTGGTAAAACTGTACCTATGACTTCAAGCTAGTACAAGTGTTCGTGGCAGTAGCAACATCAAAACTGATGGATAGGATATATGCAAGAAACAGTGAAAATATGATAAACTACATGAACTACATGAGGGTTATTTTTCATATACCTGAAATGGGACAGGTGTTACATCACCTTTCAGTCCAATACCTCACCTGCTGCTTTGTCACAACCTCTAAAAAATAAAGTATTGAGTAAAATTGAGTGATAATCTGTGAACAGGTTCCTCTTCCTCACTGCAGTAGAAAAGGTTATGGTGGTGAGATGATCTCTTGAGAGCTTGTCTGGTCCTTGACAGATCAGTAACAAAGATTTTATTTGTTTGTTGAACTGTTGTGAGAGGACTTCTCCACTGACTGCCAATCAATATAAAAGATAACAAAATGATATCCCTAAGGATTTTTATCCTGCTGGTCAGTAACCAGTCTGACAAATCTAAAAAATCAACTCTTTGCTCAGGTTACGGGATAAAGCTGTCAAGACTCAGTGGAGGTTAAAAGGATCAGTTTACTCAAACTACAAAAAACATCTTTTTTACTTAGCTACACTGATACCAGCCACAGCCAAGTTGGTGAGTGGAATTTAATCTGTGCTCCAGACACAATGCCCCGTTGTTTCAGCTCAATATCCCTATCCCAACAGTTTGCAATGAGAACTATTACTTTGAAAAATATTCCCAATCCAAACTGCTGGTTGACCTTTATGGATTGAGACAACTTTACATAAGAACTTAAAATGTCAAAGCCAAACATACTTCTGACCATCCAGTTTGACAAACATTACTGAACTGACCTAAACCAACACCACCACCACACATGTCCTGTTATACTTATTTTAATAAGTATAACAGGACATACTTATTTTTATTATATATACATATTAGGTGTATACTGATGAGCATGAAGGAAAATTTTATCTTTATGTCCTGAAGCCATTGTAAGACTTAATTCACTGTGTTCAGAGAAAGGACAAACATCTGTAAAATACTCTACATGTAATTGAATGAGAGAAAAGCAGCAGAATACTGTGATGACTAAGTCCCAGCTGCACTGTGTGCTAACATACCGACTTGATTTTACTGACCAAACCCCAAAAACCAGTCATGACGAGAAGAACTGTGAAAACACAGCCATATTTTTAAAGTATCCCACTGTCTAGTAGCTTTTTCTTACTGGGAAACCTGAAAATCTGTTGCCCTAAATATCTCTTCTGGTTGTGGAGACGGTTTTCCCAGCTAGTAAATGTTGTTTATACCCATGTGGAAGACCACAGTTTAAAATGTGTCTGGACAAACAGTCAGGACGCCCGTACAGAGCAGAGCTACTCTGTGACAGATCCCAAGATACATCTGCTACTTTTATTATCCAACTTGATAAACATGAATAAAACTCTGCCTCAGTGACTCCATGTACCGCTGATGTTAATGAGACTGCAGGTTTTCATCTCACTCAGTACAGCTGATTAGTTTGCTGTGTGTGGCTGAGGGTGTGCAGATCTGTGAGCTCTCAGGTCATGAAGGCACACACAGTTAACACTGGGATACTGACCTCCAGTCAGTGAACACACTTCATTCATATAAACATCACACAACTGCTCATCTGATCAATGACAAACTTCACATTTACTCTGTATGGGTGGGCAGTGGTTAGCACTGTCACCTCACAGCAACAAGGTTCTGGGTTTGAACCCCAGTCCTCCTGGGGATTTTCTGTATGGAGTTTACATGTTCTCCCTGTGCCTGTGTGGGTTCTCTCCAGGTTCCAGGTACAGTCCAAACACATGCAGGTTAACTGGTGACTCTGAATTGTAAGTAGGTGTGAATGGTTGTTTGTCTCTATGTGTCAGCCCTGTGATAGACTGGTGATCTGTACAGGG
Organism: Lates calcarifer; assembly: GCF_001640805.2. Taxonomy (NCBI): domain Eukaryota; kingdom Metazoa; phylum Chordata; class Actinopteri; family Centropomidae; genus Lates; species Lates calcarifer. The sequence continues at coordinate 97,832 of NW_026117717.1, forward strand.
TGTACCCCATGTATTACACCATTTTCAAACATTCTATAAACCAAAAATATATTCTGATTTATCATTAAAATATCAAACATATTAACTGCTGGTAAAAATATGAATTACTTGTAACCTCTCACTTATTTCAAGAGTAGTTAAATAGTGGCCAGTATTTTTGTAGGATTACTGAACATTCTCTGCTCAGACTGTAAGGACTGAAACACAAACACTCACCCAGGTTCCTCAGAGGGTCGATGGCCTTTAACTTGGACGTCCCGGCTCCGTTCTTCTCCGCCGAAGCTGCTTTCTTTCTGTTGCCCAGCATAATGAAAGGAAACAGGTACCGCTGTGCCCTCCTCTCTCCCTTTGTCCTCCTTGTCCCAGGTCGTGAGCAGAGTCCCTGTCAGGAGGAGGTCGGTCGGCTATATGGAGCTCCTGCACGGGCAGATCAGCTCCCCGTGCTTTTATCCCGGAGCAGGATAACGGGACTCAGGCCAAACCTTCTCCTGCTGATGTCACTGAGATTGGATTTAAATACAACCTCACAGCCCGTCAGGAACCACAACCAGGACTTCCTGAGGAGACTTTCAACATAAAAGTCACTGAACGGTAGGTCCAGGTCCAGATCGCGAGGGAGGAGAACAGCTGGAAACACATCTGTATCTAAACTCCAAGAAATACTTACATAGTCACATGTGCTGCGTTCATCATTTTATTTGAATAAAAATATTTGCATCGAAACACACAAGTACCACAGGTAAAGGTCATTTTTATGTTGAATGATAATAAATGACTCACGTTGCAGTGGATGAAGGTGGAGCTCATTTAAACCACTTTATATATAAGTGGGTAAGTTGTGGATAAATCCAAATTAAAGCTTATCTTACCCTTTAATACCAGATGTATTTCTTTTTATATTGCGGTGGTTATTATTCTGAACCTGAGTTCAGAATAACCGTACATGTAGTGGAGTAAAATCTCTGACGTACTGGAGTAAAGTACTTGGAGAGACGCATTCATCATGTATAGAAATGTATAAATCCATTTTGTTCCCCGTGAGAAACTGCTGCCAATTAAAAAGGAGGACAGCTGAACCCTGGAAAACGAATCCCTCAGATAACTGATGGACACATCCTCTGACTGACCTTTACCAAGATAACTAATCTCATATATATCTCTTCTCCGAATGAGGCATGAGAGCTACCGTAGATTAAATCTTTTTGATTCTTTTTCTCTCTTCTTCCTTGCTGTGAATTAAACTGCTGTCAAAGCAAAGCTGACACCTGTCCAGAGATGTATTTTACACTCAGCTCTTAAACCGTCTTTCTGTGTGTCAGAAACACTCAAATCTTCATTATAAAATCTGAATTATTACGCTTTTGTTTTGAATGCAGACTCTGAACATTTCCGGTATTAGTGAAGTCTCAGGACCTACGGGATTACAGACCGAGGTGAGGTCCCCGTCTCGGTCCACTAACCTATCATTTGATCCCAGTCACAGTGTGTGATGGACGGACTGACAGACTGTAAATAGCTGATCCTCTAATACTGTCCGCTGTAATTAGGGCAATGGTGCCTCATAATGATTTCTGCACAAATGGGTCTGATGTAGTTGCAGTAATACACGGACTGAGTCTGTAACGAAATGTGAGACAGGCGTCATCTCATCTATTTCCTAAATTACATGGCCACAACAAGTAGGTTAGATTTTAAACAGAGTTCATAAGAACACAAAGTGAAGGACAGACAGGTTGCTGGTGGTACCTGTGTCTGAGCCTCAGGCTGTGGACGGCACATTTACGAACATTAACCTCATTAACGTCGTTTCTTTTTGGTGCTGTGCTATTTTTCCTGTTCTGATGATTACAATTTGTTTTTTTTTTTCAGGATTAGACATGACTACTCTCTCTCTCCTCTCTCTCTCTCTCTCTCTATCTCTATCTCTATCTATCTATCTATCTATCTATCTATCTATCTATCTATCTATCTATCTATCTGTCTATCCCACACACACACACACACACACACACACTGTAGCGATACATGCGATGATTTGGTCGCTCTGACTTTTTGCAGCAATATTAGTTTGTTTAATTAATGAATTGAATTGAACTAAACTGAGTTGAATGTGCGTTCTCTTTTTTTGCAGAGGTGTCTCTTTAAATGATCGAGTGGGTGTGGTCTTGTACGTGTCATTTGACATGATACGGAAGAGGCACTACACATTTAGGAGCAACCGGAGAGGATAGGTCAGCCCCGGTACAGTTAGAGGTTCGTAGATAAACTGTATCGTCGGAGTAGAGCCAAAAACAGGGGGCAGCTCAGTGTGTGCTCCTGTCAGCGGGCAGTGAGGGGTCTTTGGGTTGGGCACATGCTGCCTCTCATAGCAGGTGGCGGACCCCACACACACTGAAGACAGGTTAGCAAGCTAGTTAGCTAGCTCAGCTAGCTCCCGTTTGCTGCATTTCGCTGTCTCGTTTCTTGGTATTATCAAATAGAAAATAAATTTAGCGATAGGATGTTTGTGGGTATGAATATGCAGCATTATATTGTGTTTTCTGTGTCTACTGTCAGTTCATTAGACAGCAGGACTGTAGTTAGTGAGAGAACTTAGACTGTAAGGCCCTGTGAGCTGTGGACCAGCCTGATCCCTAGACCCTCCTGAACTGAAACACACAGTGTTGGACGGTGTGAGCACTGTCTCACTGTGCCTATACAACACCGTCCTCTGTTGTATTTACATGTTTTATTTGATTGTGATCTCTGAAAAAGTATATCTGCATGTGGTGGGTCAGACTACTGCTTGGTGACCAGTGAACACTACGGGTACCAGAGGAGGGCTGTGTGGACATTTCCCTTAAAGTACATTAAGATCATTCCTAAAAAATCAAAAGATTATTACACAGCTGTTGGTGCTTTTAACAGGCTGTCCTCAAGACAGTGTGTGGTGTGTGTGGTGTGGGGTGGTGGGGGGTGGGGGGTGTCATCAGGTGGTTCAGTGACAACTTGAAGTAATAGCTACCAAATCTAGACTTTAAAGGCAAGAATACTTGAGCAATAAGTTATTTTGGTGTTGCACATTTTAATAAGTTTGTATTAGTTTATAGAGATCCAGTTTCACTGAAACATTAAAGACAAACTGTAGATACTGTTGATAGCCAGGTTTAGAAAGCAGCAGGATCTTCATGTGACTTTCCTCTCTGTGTCTGTATTTGTGCGCTCTTTCAGCTCCATCTGTTTCCATCCTGGTACATTTAAGGAGTGTCATGCCAGTCCCAGCGATGGCAGAGCCTGTGGTTGATCACCAGAAACGCTTTCAGGCTGCTGTGGATGTCATCCATAACCTCCCCAAAAATGGTACATAGCATTTTACAGCAGTGACGTTTTGGCACACAATGTGACCAAGGGTTTGTTTCTTGGTTAGACTGTAGAGAAGATCCACTAAACTCTGTCTTTGTAAGATTGAACTGTGTAACTTAGTGTAAGTTAACTTGATGCATGTGTGTTATCTGACAGGCTCCTACCGGCCATCCTATGAGGTGATGCTGCGTTTCTACAGTCTGTACAAACAGGCAATGTGTGGACCCTGTACAGTGCCCCGACCTGGTTTCTGGGACCCAGTGGGTCGCTACAAATGGTGTGTATGAGTGTGTGCTTGTAAATCACTCTACACTTAACAGTTAGGTTACTGTTTTATTCGCAGACACACTAGGTATTCAGTTGCTCTAATAAGTGGTCTTCAGTTTACAGTTTATACTGTCTGTCATATAACCATTCAGAAATCTAACCTTTAAGTTTGCTAGATTTTGCATGGACTTTGGTGTGAGGTTCATGTGTCAGGACATCATGTCAGCATCATTAAGGACTCTTCTTTAAAGTTTGCAGCAAAGATCACTTGGTTCTTAAGGAACAGCAAAATAGGTTTTGTATTCTGAGCTAAGAGCTGAGTGTATGATACAGAAACAGATGTGAAGGGTATGAATTTAAGCTAATGATGAGTGTCAGTGTTTGAGTTTTTATTTTGAGAAGGAGAGCCAGTTTTGAAGCTGATTGCAGCAGGCTGTCTCTAATTGTTTTAAATTATCTTCACCACTTCAACCCCCTCACAACTCCCCCCAACTCGCCTGCACCCTCGTGGGGGGGTGTGCCTCACAGTTGGAGAACCTCTGATTTAGAGCATCATCTAACATGATCAGTAGAAGGGAAGTGTAAGGATCTGTCTGCTTTAGCTCAGTGGAGGACTGTGATTGATGAGTGAAATTCAGAAAAGGGATATCAGGGAACCCTCCGAGGGTTTGATCAGACTGAGGCAGACAGTGAGGTCAGGATGTGAGAGGAAACACTCACCACTACACTGCAGATCAGACCCTAGGGACATTACAGGTAACTACACATTAATTACACATTTTGGTATGGTCTTTGTATCACTATGTGCTGTGCTGTCAATGTTTCCCTCACTTCCCTGTGTTTTTGTGTGATGTCGTCTTGGCAGGAACATTTATTTGTTCACCCTGAAAAGGTAGAAACGTGACATCAGGACAACATGTATAAATATGGAAGAACATCAAAGTGCCAATTTCATTCAAAAGGCATGTTCAGCAAACTGATTTTTCATTAAAAAGCCAATGGCTGAAAATTCAAATAGCATATAACAGTAGTAGAATATGTTACACAGCCAAAAGTACAGTGGTTTAATGATGCTGATAATGTTGTGTAATGACAGACCACCGTTTGACTGGTTGCACTTGTGTATGTGTTAGGGATGCCTGGAGCCGCCTGGGACAGATGAGCAGTGAGAGCGCCATGACAGCGTATGTGGACGAGATGAAGAAAGTAGCTCAGGAGGTACATGACAGATTTATTTCAGTCCAGCATCGTAAGTAACAGTAGACCCTGAAGTAAAAACTGAGACAAAGAGCAGGAGATCAGATGGAAAAGTTGACAGTCTGTGTTAGTTTATCATGTTAGGGTGTTAGAGGTGTCAGGAGAGGAGGTGCTCTCAGAAGAGAGGAGTCCTCAGAGATTGTTGAAGACACAGATTTGGGAACTCTTTCCAGTATCAGGGAACCACAAACCAGAGCAGTCCAGACTGAGAAAGCCATGATGCAGGGATTGGTGATCAGGGTTTTCCATTAGTGTGTACAATGTCTAGCTGGATGAGAAAAGTAGCAGGGTGGGGTTGACGATGACATGAATTAGTGTGGGATGTTTTCATTGCTTTATCTCTAGGTCAGGATTCCTTCAGTGTTCATAGTTCAGGAGGTTTTCACCAGGAGCTGAATTATCCACAGAGGTCTAACCCTCTCCAAAGCACACAGACCTGCTGATTAAAACCAGTAGAAATACTGAATAAAGCAGTGTACATCAGAGTTTCTCCATGGGCTGACGGGAGAGGCTGATATTTCTCATGTTGTATAGTCTGAAGAGACACGGCCAGATGAACACAGACGCACTGTAATTAGCAGTCATCAATAAAGGTTTCCACTGATCTGCAGGTCATTGACACTATGCCCATGAATGAGAAGACTGCCTCTCTCTTCCACCACTTCGAGCCTCTCTACCTGGTGATTGATGATATGCCGCGACCTCCGGGGTCACTGCTCATACTCAGAGAAGGTCAGTGACCAGCCTTTAACCAGACCCTAACCCAGCCGCTCGAGGGGGCACTGATGTCTGTGCTCTCCACCTCTGATCAGCAGATTACCTGTGGGGAGCCTCAACACTAATGCATTCCACATACATCAGTGTTATTTTTGATTTTCTTCTAGCAGGGAGGAGCAGGCTTTATACTCTGTCTGAACTGCATGAATGGTCCGATAGCTTCTGAATCCTTCTCCCACACCTCTCAGATGGTCGACTAGGTGTCTGTTTCTGACCTTTCTGAAACAGATAAGCCAACATTCACACCCACTTCTCACCATCACTGGCCGGCTGCGTATAGGTAGCCAGCGAGTGAGCTTCACTCTTTTGCTGTGTTTTTTCTTTTTGTTACACAACTGTTTCATTTCTCTTGAGAGGAACTAAGTGCAATATTTTGAATATCTCTGGGATTAGATTGTCTGTTTTCTCATTATTAAAATTTAAAATGAAGTGACATCTGTCTCAAACAGTCAGTCAAGGTTTTACTAACCTGCGGTGAGTGTCTGTTCAGTTTCCATTGCCGAAATGTATGGATGATGATTAGTGTGAATATCACAGAGGAGTGTGTGTCTGTTACTGCAGGTCTTAAAGGCAGTGAGCATGCTGGCAGGCCAACAGACATCAAGAGTGAGGATGAAGAGCAGGAGGGCCAAGACAAAGATTATTGTCTTCCAGAAGATCCAGATCAGGAGTTCAGCCTGGCTGAGGTTATAGACCTCATGCCCACCACCATCCCTAATGGTATGTAACGAGTTCAGCTCCTCTTCACATCTCTCATCTTGTCTGAGATTGTGCCTACTCCAAGCTGTCCATGTTTTAAAATGCACATGTTGGTGTTTCCTGGTGGATTTTGTAAAGATTACTGCCAACATGTACCGTAATTTCCGGACTATAAGCCGCTACTTTTTTCACACGCTTTGAAACTTGCGGCTTAAACAATGATGCGGCTAATTTATAGATTTTTACGGGCTAACGAGCTTCATGCCGCAAAAAACGTTTAGACACCTGCAGCTTATAGACAAGTGCGGCCTGTATATGTACTTTTTTCTCTTTTTTTTTGCTTTTTAAGTTTAGTGGGTGTGGCTTATGGTCAGGTGCGCTCAATAGTCCAGAAATGACAGTAGTTAGAAGTGAAACAGGCAGAAGATTTAATGGATTTAATGATTGTGACTGTATTCATCAGTGAAGTTGTTCTCGTTTACAGTATCTTTTTGTTGTCAGAAAGTGAAACAGGTGTGAAGGGAGTGTTCAGGCAGGTAGAGTCTTAAGCTGGTGGGGGCAGCATTTAATGTGAGTGTTTGTGAAACAGGTAACTGGTAATCTGGCACTGATAAAATGGTGAAGTTTAGGTTGGTTACCCACGTAACCACAGCAGGTGGAGGGGTTAGTTGAGGTGGACCTCATACAGGAGAGAGACAGAGAGACTCTGGCTCTCTGCTGTGGTCTTTGGTTCAGAGGCGGGGTTGGTTTGGAGAGATGGACCTCAGGACTGACGTGGCTCAGGCCTGAGAGGCCACATCAAGTCTTTGCTGTTTGACTACTCCATCTCCAGTTCTTCAGGTCAGAATCAGAGGCAGCATGTAGGCTTGTGTGGAGAAAACAGAAGAGAAGCCCGAGAGCATCACAGAGTAGACAAACAGGGACCTTGGCATGAACCTCTGTCACAGATGTTCCTGTATTTAAACTTGGACATACAGTCAGACGGCAGATTAAAGGAAAACCAACTTAAATCGTCTCAGTAAGGTGTTGGACTGCCGTGCGCCACCAGAACACGGCAGAGTCTCTGAACTCTACTGAAGTGAGGAAGTTAGAGTTGTCTTTCAGGTGGAGCAGGGAGAAGCAGTCACAGCCATATGAGCTGCTGTTAAGTGTACAGATCCTACAGTGATCCTATTTCCAGATAGATGACACTGTGAAATCTAACCAGTGCACATGTGAATCTCTCACATTCCACATGTTTGCTGCCACAGACTCTGGAGTGAGTGAGGGCTTAGTGTTGACCAGTGACTCAGAGAGCGAGATCTTCTGTGATTCTGTGGATTCTGTGGAGCAGCTCTGTCATATCAAGGTAGGACTCACTACTCACTCACATCCTCAAAAGGCTGGATGTAGCACTGGAGACACTGGTAACATACAGAGCAGGTTAACTCTACAGCAAGATATCAGACAGCACAATAACTATTTCAGTGAACAGGAAGTTAAAAGCAAAGAATGAAAAGTGTAATGGAGAGTTTCAGTACATGCAAATTAGACTATTTCAAAGATCAATTTCTGTTCACAGATTCCAGTAGTCAAGTCCAATGGTTTTCAGAATGGCCACATGTCCTCTGAGTCATCTCTCCATCTGGAGGCCCGACAGGTAGGAGCAGGTCAAGGTGGAGAGGGAGCTGAGGATGGGAAAGGTCAGGGTCCAGTCAGCAGGAGGAGAGACGGCCGGCGGGAAGGTTCCTACCACAGCTGGAGAGAACGTAAGCTGCTACCACCACAACCTCCAGCAGAGCTTCATTTCACACAACATACACCTCCACACTCAGCTCATAGGTCAGGACTGTACTGTTCTCTGCAGGTGGTGTTCCTCAGGGCAGCCCAAGGTGGGGGGCCCCAGGTAGTGGTGGTGGTGGGGCCGGGAGAGGAGGAGGGGACGGTTCTGAAGGAGCACCAGAGAGGCTCCATGACACCCAGCTGCAGCAGCAGATCATCGTAGCCCTACAGAGGCTCAGAGAGGACATGAGGAGTGTGATGGACAGGCTGGAGGTGGTGGAGAGGCTTGCTGCCACACATGTAAGCACTTATATGATTAGTCTGTGCTGATACAAAAATGGTGAATTTCATGTGTAGTAGTAATGTAGAAGATCAATTTTTACCTCTGCTATATTAAAGCGTTATTGTAGAAACTAAAAGTTCAGCTCGCCTGCGTAAACATGGATTTTGCCTTTAAACTTCAAAAGACTAGCAAATGTTAGTGTAAGTGTTCACTTGAAAGAGCTCAGAGCTGCAGAACTGAAACTGAACTAAGTAATGGGTGTTAATCAGCAGAACTATTGTCCTCCTGCAGATACACTGTGGTATGTTTGATGCAGTCAGACACTGAGGCTGAAATTCACTATCAGTTGATTTTTGCTGTTGTGTTTTAGTTGATGTTTGAGTAGAAGAGTGCAGAGGTAAAAAGGGAGATTGAAAATGTCAGAAAAGCATGATGCCTGTGTCAACAACATCAGCATCAGCCTGTATGCTTCTGTCAACAAATCCCAGTAAAACCCAAACCAACAGACTTCCAGGTTTGGACATGGAGTGGTAGGCTGCGTGGCATCAGAGCTCTCGATAGTCAAGTGTAAAACTCCCTGAAAACTCGAATAACTAAAGCTAGAAATCACACCGACTGTAATGTGACCCGGGGAAAAGCTGGAATGGGAAGGAAAACTTGACTCGTTCAGACTAAAAACACGATGACAGACGAAATAGAGGAACCGCTAGCTAACCGTGAAATGGAGGAAGACGGCGGCCATGACACAACACACCTCACTGCAAATGAGGCGGACATGAGGTCAGATCTTGAAATTATCAGCAAGGAGATAAGGGATTTAAAAACAGAAATAAAAGATGCCCTTCGCTCATTTGGTGAAACGCCGAGGAGCAACGTGAAAAAAGACTTAAAGTGATTTCAAACAGGATATAAACCAACAACTTGCTAAAGTCGCCACTGGGCAGCAACTACAGAGCGGCAAGATCAACGAGGCTGAGTCGCGGATTGAAAAGCTGGAACATTGGGCACAGGAGGCTAACAACGCTCTTATCACCTCACTGCGAGAACAAAAAGCCCTGCAAGATAAGTTAACTGATCTGGAATCCAGATCGAGGAGAAATAATCTCTGTATCTACGGAGTTACAGAGGGAGCAGAGGGCGAGTCTGCGGCCAAGTTTGTTCAAGACCTGTTCAGACGTGAACTCCAAAGAGCGCATCAGTCACTTGCACAGAAACCTGCAGACGGAGCCCAGCCGAGACCCATCATTGTGGACTATCTGGAATTCTCTACTAAAGAGAGAGTCCTGAGAGAGGCATGGAGAAAGAAAATACGGCTGGAGAATAAAGTCCTGTCATTCGATCACGATTACGCGACAGAGGTTGTGCAAAAGAGAAAGGAGTATAACACTGCTAAAAGAATCTTGAAGGAGAAAGGCGTCCGGTTCCAGACGCCATTCACCAGGATGAGGATCCATTGGGAGACGGGAACTCGAGTCTACAACAGCGCTGGGGAGGTTAAGCAGGAACCGGAGAGACGCGGACTTGCAGAGAAGACACCGGCGACTGCGGCGGCGGCCGGGCTGGAGTCACGGCTCCGCTCAGCAATGGAGTGGCAGCGCAATGAGAGATCCCGGAGGAGCTACTCAACAGCAGCTGCACGAGCCAAGGAAAAGCTGCAGGAGTTCCGAGGATTCTTTGACTAAAGATCAGTGATTATATATAATGAAGGAAAACCGGTAGGAATGTTCTGATATAACCTGTGTTTTTAGTTGGCAGAATAATGGTTACACTGCTATTCCTATGCTAAAAGAAAAGCGACTGTCGGAGGTCTGGGTTACTTAATTTTCTTTTCTAAGTTCTTACGTTGGACTCATTTAGAATGACTATAACCCTCACCGTAGGTCCTGTCATTTCTAAGTTAGGCCCCTCTTTATCTAAGGGGGTTTTCCCTAGATCCACCAACGGGATCAGATCGTGGGAGAACGGAAAGTTCCTCAACTGTTTGGAAGTTCACCTGTTATATCTGATCTGTTTGTTCCATGCCACCGTTTTGGCATTGTTATTGGGGCTACTGATGTTTTTTTTTGTCTTTATTCTTATAAGTGATGCGGAGTAACAACGTGAGAATAGCATCCTTAAATGTGAATGGCTTAAACAATGTAATTAAAAGAGGAAAAGTAATGGCAAAAATTAGGAAAGAAAAAATTCAAGTGATATATTTACAAGAAACACATCTAACTCAGGAAGAACATGATAAACTGAGGAAATTTGGATGTAAAAATACCTTTTTCAGTTCATTTAAGAAAGGTCCTAAGAGAGGAGTCGCCATATTAATTTCCAACTCTGTCAATTTTGAACTCATCAAAGAAATAAATGACAAAGAAGGGAGATATGTAATAGCAAAAGGGAAACTGGATAATAATTTAGTTACTTTGGTCAATGTCTATGTGCCACCAAACTCTGATAGAACGTTTTTGAAATTACTGTTTGAGATCATAGCCCAGGAAAATGAAGGAATTCTAATATGTGTCTGGGATTTCAATATGATTTTGAATGCTAAACTGGAGCACAGCTAATAACAAGAGAACTAAGACTCATCTATCGAAACTTGTCAGCACCTCTTTAGCTGAATTGGTGATGTTCGATCTCTGGAGAGCGCTCCATCCGTTAGAGAAGGACTACACGCATTATTCTGCTCCACACTCAGTGTACTTCAGAATAGACTATTTTTTTATGAACACAATAGACAGATATAGAGTAGAAGAATGTAAAATAGGGGTAACTGATTTATCTGATCACAGTATTACCTACCTCAATATCCACCTAACTAGGAGAAATAAAAATACACTATGGAGATTAAATGTCGGTATGCTGAATAACCAGAAAACAAAGGAGGAGGTTAAGAAAGAAATTAAATGCTGCATAGAGGACAACTTAGACAGCCCAGTGGATCCTACCATATTTTGGGACACACTGTAATAAGAGGGAGATTAATAGCGCGGGCAGCTTACCAAAAAAAGATTAGAGAGGAAGACTATAAGAAATTGGTTAAACAATTAATAATACTGGAACAGCAACATAAAAATAAAAATAAAAAAGATGATCCGACTTTACAACAAATAATCAATGTGAGACAGCAGATAGATGACCTCCTAAGTCAAGAGGTCGAGAAAAAACTAAGATTCACTAAACAGACCTACTATGAATCTGGATCTAAAGCAACTAAATATTTGGCAAGAAGACTTAAGGTCCAACAAACTCTTCACACAATACATAAGCTTAAAGACCCTGTAACGAAACAATTACTATTTGAGCCTGAAGAAATAGAAAGGGTTTTTAAAGATTACTATGAAAACTTGTACACTCAACCCACAACAAAAAGAGAGTGTGAAATGAAAGAATTCCTTGATTCTTTGGACTTGCCTGCTATTGGAAAAGAACAAAATAAAAAAATAATTTCCAGCATCATGAAAAAAGAACTAGATGCTGCAATTAGTAGATTAAAATCAAACAAAACACCAGGTAATGACGGATTCCCCAGTGAGTGGTATAAAACATTTAGGGAGGAATTAACCCCACTACTTCTGAATTCCTTCAATCAGACTCTGACATAGGGCAAACTGCCCCCCTCTTGGAAAGAGGCCATAATTTCAGTTATTCCAAAGTAAGGTAAAAATAAAGAACTTTGTGAATCCTATAGACCTATTTCAGTCCTAAATGTGGATTATAAGATTTTTACCTCAATAATTTCAAAAAGATTCGAAAATTTTATGTCTGACTTGATAGATGAAGATCAGTCAGGTTTTATTACAGGCAGGCAGACTCAGGATAACATCAGTCGTATTCTCCACATGATAGATCAGATCCAAAGACAGGGCCTGAGAGCAGTACTAGTGAGCCTCGATGCAGAAAAGGCCTTTGACTGTGTCAATTGGAGGTTTCTCTATCAGGTTTTGGGAAAACTAGGGATTCATAAACAAATCATACAATGTATCCAAGGCCTCTACCAAGAACCAACAGCGAGGATAAAAATTAATGGACATCTAACTGACAGATTTATGTTACAGAGAGGAACTCTTCAAGGGTGTTGTTTTAGCCCTACCTTGTTTGCTATATTTATTGAGCCGCTGGCACAATTGATCAGACAAAGTAACAACCTAAAAGGAATCCATATAAGACAGCACGAGCATCAGATAGGGCTCTTCGCTGATGATGTTATTGTGGCTCTTCAAGACCCCGATAGGACATCTCCTAATCTGGGTCTTCCTAATCTGTCGATATTAGAAGATTATGGTAAATACTCAGGCTATAAATTAAACATAGCAAAAACACAAATTCTTTCACTGAATTATCTCCCAGGCCGAGAAATCAGAGAAAAATATAAAATAAAATGGAATTCCAAAGTAATTAAATACCTGGATGTGGTAGTGGCAAAAGACCACATTAAAACATTTGAAATTAATTATAAAAACATTAACAATAATATCAAGACAGATATCGGGCAGTGGTCTGCTTTTAACATGGACTTTGAGACACGAATCGAGATAATAAAAATGAATGTGGTACCGAGACTGTTGTATCTTTTCCAATCCATCCCACAGATTATTCCAGAAACACAATTCAGACACTGGGATAAACTTATATCTAGATTTATCTGGGCCGGAAAGAGACTGAGGGTCAGGTATAAGACACTTCAACCACCAAAAGAAGAGGGGGGGCTGTCCTTGCCTAATCTGAAACAATACTTTTACGCAGCTCAAATAAAATTCCTGGTTTCTACATGCTGCCCTCTATATCAGGCAAGATGGAAAGACATAGAGGCCAAGATGGAAAGTTTCCAGATTCAGGTAATATTAGGGGACATAGGAAACAAATTGGCTCAACAAAGCAAAAATGAAATTATTAAGCAAACATTGGCTATCTGGAGCAAGATGGTAAAAGAATACAATATGGAGGGAGACATCAAATTATTAATTTGGCCTGCTCTAGATCCCAGATTCGAACCAGGAATCAGTGATGCTGGATCCAGGCGATGGTGGGACAGGGGCATCACAGCTGTATGCACAATAACTCACAGAGGGATCTTAAAAGGTTTAAGTGAGTTACTAGAAATCAAAGATTTTTTCCGTTACCTGCAAATAAGAGATTTTTACGATAAAAGAATCAAACCAACATTGTCCAGAGAGGGCAATACCGTGATAGATACTCTGACTGAAGCCTATAAAAAGAATAGGAAAATAATATCTAAAATTTATCAAGGTCTTCAGAAACAGAATGGGATCAACACAGGATACATTAAATTCAATTCAATTTTATTTATATAGCGTCATATCACAACAACAGTCATCTCAAGGCACTTTTCATATAGAGCAGGTCTAGACCACACTCTTTAAAATAGGTATTTACAGAGAGAGACCCAACAAATCCCACCATGAGCAGTACTAGGTGACAGTGGCAAGGAAAAACTTCCTTTAAGAGGCAGAAACCTCGAGCAGAACCAGACTCAGGGTGGGCGGCCATCTGCCTCGACCGGTTGGGTTAAGAAGGAGAGAGAGAGGGGGAGAGGGGGTAGAAACAGGGGTAAAGCAACATGGGAGAAAGAACTAAACATAGAAATATCAGAGGAGGAGTGGCGTTCTATGTGGCATGCACAGCATTCATCTACAAGTTCAAAGAAGTGGAGAATATTTGGCTGGAAGAACTTGATTCGTGTTTTTTCATTTCACCTCCTATAAAAAGCAAATTCTCTCAATCACAAGAACAGTGCTGGAGGCAGTGCGGGAACATGAACGCAGACCATTCCCATATATTTTGGCTATGCCCAAAAATTCAAACCTTTTGGGGTCATGTATGTACTACTGTGGCAAAGATCTTGGGATGCACAGTTCCTAACAATGTGATGGTCCTCTATTTCTGTGTTTTAAATGAAAATGTGGTTATTAAAAAAGACTGGTATCTGTGTGAAATACTGTTGATGGCTTGTAAAAAAGTTATAACAAAATGCTGGTATAAAATTGAGTCTCCAAGCATTAACCAATGGATTGACAAAGTGAAGGAAATGTGTTTAATGGAAAAGATGACTTTCTCTCCGATCTAGAGGAGCAACCTTTTCCAGAAAATGGGATAAATGGACTGCTTTTATCAAAACAACTGAGAACACTACACACTAACAAGTAAAGACACTGTACATTATATATAGGTCTTTCAACTGAGGAGCCCCCATGTTTCCATCTGTGTTTTTGTTTTATTTTCTTGACAGTCTGTTGTCTACTTGTTTTCTCCTAGTCTGACAAAACTAAAAAAAAAAACCCAAACCAACAGTATGTTTGTCTGTTTCTCTCTGTTCTGTCTGTGGATCTCAGCTTTAATCCCACTGGTTCCTCCTGAACATATGAATCTTTCATTTCAATTTCATTTAAAAAAGCCCATTCATTTCTAAAACAGCTGCTGACTGTAGTTTCTAATCATCGTCACTCAAACAGGAGGAAATGGGTCATTAGTTGGGGACTATTGTCAGTGGTGGATTAATCCACATTTGGTGCTCTGTATTTGGGGCAGCAGGACGGTGTGAGGGGGCCTGAGTGGAAAAAAAACATGCATCAGACTTTATTGTTAGGAGGAACCTTAAGCTACCCTCAGTGCTCTGAGCTCACTGCTGCTCTTTGTGTGACAGGCTCAGGGGTCAGAGTGGAGACCTTGTCTGCAGTGTGCAGCCACAGCTTCACAGCGACAGGTAAGAGAGAAGAAACATTCAGATTTGTTTTTGTTCTGCAGGTGCTGGTGTTGAAACAATGATCTTCAAACTGATTGTGTCAGATGTGGTTAAAAGCTCTTGAAATAGAAAGTGAAAGCTTGAATCTATTTTTTTGCAGGTTGGTCTGTTGTCAGATGTTTTTGAACTGTAGAATAAATGGAAGCTGTACACTGTGAATGAGCAGGTTGTTCTGTCTGTCAGGAGGAGAGCTGGTGGCCATTTGACGTGTCCAGTCAGACCATCCTCCTCTTCCTGCTATGGCCATTTGTCGCTCAGGGTCTGGTTTACCTGGTGAGGAAAGCCCAGAGGAGAAGTCGCATACCTTTGTGAAGTGAGTTTGAGAAAACACAGTGATTATCACTGCAACAAGTCACATTTCTACAGCATAAAGGACTGATTCTAATATGAAGTCACGAAGGTGTCCTCCACCCTTGTTCTGTGTGCTGGGAGGAGGGAGGGAACTCCGTCTGAAGACAAATGTATGTGACTCTCAGGATCCAGAAACCCTCTCAATCACTACAGCAAATTCATCTTTATTTACATGATTGAAGTGGAGTCATCAGTTGACACGTGTTGGACAGCAGGAGTCAGAGAATGTCCTCATCAGAGCAGGAGAGGAGCTCTCATACTGAGGACATGTTACTGGATTATATCATTGCTTTATTTGACTTAATGAAACCTAATGTGCTTTCACCTCATTCCCTTTCTTCTGGTGTTTCACTACCATAAGCCTGATGTCTTTGGAATAAACAGAATCTTATCAGTGTCAGAAACACTGTTTTCCAGTGGAGGAAGTCGAGCTTCATGAATGTCTTAAGTGTGAATGTCATTGGAACAGAGCAGACTGTAAGCACTCAGAGGATTATGTGGCAACACTCGTCATTTCATCTGACTGCTGATCTCAGGTTGTTTGTCAGTGTCTCCTTTAATCAATCGTGGAAAGAAAACATAAGTGAACCCTTCAGGATTTTCTGTATTTCTGTATTAATTGTCCTAAAGCCTGGTCTGATCTTCATCTAAGTTACAGTAATGAACAAACACAGTCTGTTTGAACTAGTAAAACACATCATTGTGTTGCTCTGTACATTATGGATACATCATGCAAATATTCATAGTGTAGATTGGAAAAAAGTGTGTGAACCCCTCAGCTACGACATCAACAGCCAAGTGAAGTCAGGAGTTAATAAACCAGTGAAACCAGATCATAGGTGTGTGTTAGAGCTACTCTGACTTACAGAAACGCTTTAACATTTTGAGTTTGAGTTTTTCATTAGAATGATCAGCTGATGTGAACCAGCTCCGGGGGCTTACCATTAAGAACTGTTGCTTAGCATAAAACTCAAAGAGTTAACAGAGTCAGTTAGTCGCAGTCAGTCTCTGTTCAGCACTACGGTCTAAAGTTTGTCAGCCTGACTGTGTCTGAGCTGAAGCAGCTCTGTAGGAAGAACAGTCCAAATTTCCTCCTGAATGTTGTACCATGATCAATGGAGACTGGAAGAGCTGGACTGAGGTTACTGCGACCAAAGGAGGTTCAACCACTTATTAAATACAAGGGTACACTGACTTTCTCCACCTGCACTGTGAATGTGTTCAGTAAAGACATAACTGTCTGTGTTTTAACATTGTGTTTATCTGTAGTTGGACTTAGATGAAGGTCAGGTCACATTTAATGACCAGTTAATGCAGAACACCAGGTCATTCCACAGGGTTCACTGACTTTGTCTTGTTATTGTCCATCCGAGTCTTCTATTGAACATGTGTGTCCACTGCTCTGCTGCTCTATCTCGCTGACTGTTTTACTCTGACTAAACTACATTTAATCACAGAAAAATCTCTGCTGTTAACAATGATATATAAACTGAAGAATGAGCTCAAATTAAAAATCTATCTTTAATAGACATCTGTGGCAGTAACTGAGGCTTTGAACATGAAGGGCTCTACTTTCACAGCAGCTATGCTAATCTTGATGGGGGTGTTACTGCCCCCCTCCCAACAACCTTGTCTGATTTGATATGGAATGACCTGATGGTCAGAAGGCATGATGGAAAAATGTCCTTATTTTAAAAGCATATCTCCAGAAACAGTGCTGAAAGAGGATCGAAGGCAATGCAGCAGAGATTTTGGTCCCTAGTATGAATCAAGCCCTACAAAAGCTTCATCCTTCATTTCCCATAATGCAACTGGAAAGTAGGCTTTTCTGTGAGGGAAACTCCATGCCTCCAGTTCTCTCAGGCTTTCTTTCTTTCTCTTAAGACCAAGCTGAGGTAACCCTGATGACATCTGACATGATAAAGGTTGTTTTCTAAGAGTGAACATACTTCTTCCCTCAGAGGTATACAGTTGATTTTACAGCCTGAGTCCATTGAGTTCTGTGGAAGTCTGTGGAATGCTGATGGATTTCTGTCAGCAGCTAGAGCTAATATTAGTTTGTGTGGAACTTGATTTATCTCAGTGAAATGCAACAACAAAAAAACTCCTGTTAAACTGTGATGGGGTTCATGATATCAGTAGCTGATTTGGTGCAGGGGACCAGGTCCAGTCTCTCTCCACATTCAGCCCAGTATGACTGTTGTTAGACTGCAGGAAACAAATGCAATTTCATACTCATTCATGGTGTCCTGTAGATAAAGGAATACATACAAAGCCATTTCCAAAACAAATAATTTAATATATTATGTATAATATTTATATACACAGGTTAACAAGGCTTTGTACAACTGTTACAAAATTGGTCCACGCACAGTCACCCATGTACATGAAGTATATGCACTAGGGCACAAATAGAGAGAAGGACAGACTCAATCTAGATATAATGAAGACCAACATCGAGTCTGGTTGGACAACAGTAGTTGGCGTTATAGTTTGATTCAGCTCCATTTTGTTTTTTCAGACTCAAAGGTTGTGGGTAGGGAGCGAAACACTGAAAATGTGAAGAGGAAAAGCAAAAATATCATTCAGGTAAGACACTGGTTTTGGATTTAAAGAGGTTATTCACTCACTTTCATTTGCTCCCATGACAAAGCTGTCTTAATAACACTGATATGATTAATCAGCTGGAGTAACCATTCTCCATACCCAAAAACAAAGAGAATTTTGGCATGACTTCACATAGCTGCCTAAAACACCTGGTTCCTCTGATGAAACAGGTGTTGGTATCTCTGTCTCTCCAAAGACATACGCGCACACACACAGGAAAGTACAACGGGCTTGTTTTGAACACTTAGGCTTTGCATATTTTTATATACCACTGAGCCCATGCATGCATTGTATTAGTCCATGGAAGCTTTGGCGTAAAGCCTGGGTCACATGGTACAGTCTGTTCTGCTCCCATGGATCACTGACGTTCCCTGTTGATCCACAGGAGGATTTGGAAGAACTTGTAAAGGGCTGAGAAGTAAACTGATGCTGCATTAGTGCACTGTGGTACTTGCCCATGTGGACACAATCAAAGACATCATTAATGAAAACCAGTGGGGGGAGACACCATCATATGTACAGCACAGTTAGTTGGTTTTGAAAAATGTGATGGATGACTCTGGTGTTTGCTGGTGAAGGTTAGCTGGAGCAGCAGCAGCTGGACTCTGGAGCTGAATTTTAAATGTCTCTTATGGCTTTTTCCCATTTTTAACTCCTTATTTATTATCATCATTCATCAATTTGACTCTATACTTCAAGGCTTTTATTCTAAAACTGGTTTTAGAAATACATGTTAAACCCAATATGTCTAGGACTTTGACACTGTAAAACACTGAATGAACCAGTTTTCACTGGAATTGTTTCAAACAATAAACTCCCAGAGGCTTTAACACTTGTTCTTCGGGGTTTAAGATTACTTCCAGAAAATGTTTCACTCCCTGGATTTCTCACCATAAAAATGAAGAACGTAGACCATCTTTGAAGAGAAAACACAAAGCCAATCATCCATACCATGGTTTGACTCTTTTTTTTCTCCCACATTATTCTATTGCCAGTTTTATGTTGGAGTCGTTATCTGGAGAGTCTGACCATCTTCACAGAGCAGACGTGAGGAAGATGCAGCATGTTGTCACTCTGCTATCGACTGCTACTACTTTTCTTTCTAGACAGAGGATTTCTCATCTGAATGTAGTGCTGGTTGAACTGTCTGCATAGTGTTCATACACATATTTTATAAAATTTTGTAATTAAAATTTTGCTTTATTTTGTAAATGGTAAGTTGTCATATTAGCATGAAAAGGGAACGATACCACTCCTGGCGAAAAATATAAGTCATATTGCTGTAAAGACCCAGACACACCAGCATTTAAAACTGCTGAATTTTGCAACAATTTTAATTTATTTGAATGGAAATGCTGTGGATTCACTCACTGGAGTGAAATGAATCAGAAACTACTTTGCCCTTCTGACCAATAGTAATTTATCCTAATAATTCTGAGCTTTGAGGGAATGGAGGGTCAGAGCCCAGACAGTGGAAGCGGTTGGACTTTGTTAGCTGTGTTAAACTGCTCACTTTTTTCACCCTCTGCACGAGGAAAATGCTCCACAGAAAGGGAATGGATTTTCAGATGGTTATACACTGTGTGAGCATACTTCCTGTTAGCAATCAAGCTAACAGTTAATTAACAGGCTACCTAGCTCAGAGAACTACTGTAACTGAGAACTAACATGGCCCTGAATAGCCTGTTAGCTTGCGAGCTATAATAGTGCACCAACTATGTTGTGAATACACACTACATCACCAAACTTCTAGCACCATCTACTTTACCAGGACTCAGGAATGAACTTCACTGGGCCACTCTCTGGTGTGACTGTGCCTTCCTTCTAACTCAGGGGTGTCAAACTCAAGGCCCACGAGCGAGAGCGTTCAAAAAGTATGATTATTGTAAATTACAATCCTGTGCTGCTTTACAGAAGTAGACTGAATTCATCTTGATTTTGTTACCTGAATGAATGAATGAAAGCTTCTAGCCACTGGATGGCAGTGTCTCAATATCAGCAATTTCCTACAGCATTTTTTTTTATTTAGCCAGTGATGGGGTTGGGGGAAAAAAGTAAAAGCAAATACATGTTTTTGCTTAATGGAGACAAGCCGGTATGTCTTCTTTGCTATGAGGCAGTGGCAGTGCTCAACAAGGTAGAGGGACATTTTCAGTGAGGTGGAGTAGTTCGTAAGTAAAATGAAATTATCCCAGGTCAAGTTGGTCGGGCTTATTATCGATGCTGAGCCTGCCGTATGCGGTGAGAGAACTGGACTGGTTGGACTGGTGAAAGAGAAAAAAGCAAAAAAGCAACGGCCACACACCCCTGATAACTTACCTTTCAAAGCTAGTTATTAATTAAATTATCATTCAAACTAATAATAATTGAATGCAGAAGCAATTATGTGATATGAGAGAGAAGATACATTTATATAGTTTTACAGTTACAACTGGCCCTTAGAGGTCATCCATAATGCTGATGTGGCCTGGGATGAAACTGAGTTTGACACCCCTGTTCTAACATATGTGGTCCTGCAGGTGCCAGGAAATACCAGGGTCTCAGCTCCTGGTATTCAACCCTAATGATCTTTGAACAGTATAAAAGGACGGGATAATTACGTATGTAGCCGTTTTGTGAATTAAGGATTAAATGACTAGCTTCAAAAGCAGTAGAATTACTGTCTTCTTTTCAGTGTAAGTTTCACATTTTTCTAATGGTGGTGATCTCATTTTGGAATGAAACTCATCAACTGCTCACAGTGTCAAGGGATTCCTTCACTATGGGATTGCATCTCCAACGATATCACAAATCCAGTCCAATCCATTTCAACCCAATCCAATCCAATCCTGTCTTGAGACAGCAGAGATCTCCCACATACCATGACAGACACTTGGCTTTAGAAACAGTGACACAGGTGATCCAGTGTTAGATGGACAATCCTTGGTACTGCATTAGTAGATGAAACACGTTTAAACTACCACTGTATGACGACGCCATGCTCTCATCTTGTCCCGTGGTTCCAGGGCCGATCTCCTTAGGACCACAGTGGAGGATCCTGGGCTATTCTGATCTACCCATCCTGAAGAGGAAGGGGAGAGAGGGGGAGCCCTCTGGGCAAGACCAGGGATGGGATCTATTTTCTGAATTGACTTGGGGCCTACAACTGATCCCTGAGGAACCCCAACACATCCATGCTGACCTGGTGCTCCCTCAATGACTCTGATCACCTCCACCCTCTCTGTTATCCACCCTCTGACTCTGTCCTCATTCCTGCTCATCTCAAGGTCTAGATTCATAGACACAGCCCTGGTCCTCCCACCTCTGGTCTTCCTGTAGCGGACCAGCGGTGGTTGGGACCAGCCTGCCTGCTGGGTACCCTTAAAGCTACAGGCATGGTACAGACCGGGAAGCCTGGTGGGGGAGATCCAGAAAGGGACTGTGGGGCGTCCACTTGCCAGATTGTCAGGTCTAAAGTAGGAAGGTGGATTAATCACAGGTGAGGGTCTTGGGTATGTGGAGATTTGATGGTGTGAGTAGAGAAAACTGTTTGGACGTAGAGGGGTACCAGACAGGGTTGCTCTTTGACTGCCCTCCCTTTCCAATTTTTTTGTGCCATCACCTGTTTCCTCCCCAGCGTCCTTTTCAGCCTCTTCTCCTGCCACCAATGAGTCATTTCTCTTAGCCGTCTCTCCATCTTTCACCCCATTTCCTTTTCCATCCCATTTTTCTATTTTAGGAATGACATGCTCTCTCTTGTCTGCCTCCTCGTCTCCTCTGTCCTCTTTCTCTTCCCCTCCCCCTCCGTCTCCTCCCCCATAGTTGCTCGCTTTGATTGGTTCATGCTCAGAGTCCTCGTCAGCACTGCTGCCTGGCAGGTAGGTACTGAGGCATTTCTTACGTTTGCGGGTAACAGCAGAGATGATGGACTTGGGCAGGAAGTCCCTGGCGTTCATGTCTCTCTTGGAGCCCAAAGAATGCTGGAAGGTTAAAATCCCAGTCAAACAATGTTATCTCTGGACTTCGATCGATTTTCAGAATGAACGCACAGGTGAGGTATTCTGTACTTACCTTTGACTTAAGTGAATCACTGGTGGTGGAATCTATTAGAAAAGAATAACGTGAATTAGAGCCATGCCATCACTGAACAAGTGGCAGTAGTGGTCTTAGGAGAGGTACAACTGTGCGATATCTGGCTAATCACAACACACACTACCAGCACTGCATCTGTTTTCTCTGCTTTTACTTGCAGAAATTGCTTTAACATCAGCCAGGCTGAGGGGTTATGGACAGATAGAAAGAAAATGAATGGGTTAATTAATCCAAGTGCAATAGAAACACCAAACACAAAAAACACAAGGAGAAGACCTGTTCCTACCGAAGAGGCTGATCCACTGTCTCAGCTAGAGAAAACGAGTGCAGAAAGGTCCAGAAAAAAAAGAAATTGAGAAAAAGTGGGAAACATCATGAGTATGAGGCAGAAACATAACAGCTGGAGAAATCATAGAGATTCTACTGTTCCCAGTAGAACAGAACACACTGAGCTGAGTCTGACTGGACCAGACAACTGAGTTGTAGCATTAGGAATACACAGTGTGATTAGATTTATAAGCAGTTCAGTATTATGAGTTTTATTTAGCATTAGTCACCACTTCTCACTTTCCCTCTGGGGCTTAAGTGGCTGCTGGTTAATTAGAGACATAAATGAAGTCTCCCTCAGTGAACATGTGTCTCTATGAGAATGTCACACATTAGAGTTAGCCCTCTCCTCACCTGATGCCTCTCCTGGCATACCCGGCCTGCCAATGTTGGACAGCAGGTGGTCAATGTTGGGCACAGGCTGCATGTCCCGCTTATCTTCTGGGGCCTTCACACCCACCCACCCATACACACACACACACACATAAAACATACACACATCCAGAAATGCCCAAAATAAAAATACATATGAGGATATCTGAGATCAAACAGTTGTAACTAGAATCACAGACTTATGGTTGTTTGCCTCTGCCAACCAGTCATTGAAGGAAATATCTGGGGGTCACCCCCACTGTTCCTGAGTTATGGTGTCATCACTTCATCATTTTATCTACCAGACATTTGTGTTAAATGTTCTCAGTATGGAGATTTTGAATTATGGCCAAAAACATGATTTGTAAAGTCACAGTGACCTTTGACCTTTAACTGCCATATTCTGATCATTTCATCCTTCCAAGTGGAGGTTTGTGTTAGATCTAATGAAACTCCCTCCACGATATTCAGTATTGACAAATCAGACATGTTGGAGAAGTTGTGGAGGTGGGGAGGCAAATCATTACCAAATGTTTTGGAGCTGCTTTAAGATACAATTATTTTTGGAAAAGTACATGGACAATCATGCAGCATATTCTTGGACTACAGATCCCCATGACATTTACAACATTTAATTTGGCTGATCTACCAGAAGGAATAACAGGAACTGATAGATACCTTTTAAAAATGTTAACTATAGCAGCAAAAAAAAAAAAAAAACAATTACCCATAAATGGTTGCAACCAGATCCATCTATAGTAGAGAACTGGCTTAAAATCATTAAAAGAGACTCATGAGATGACTTCTCTTCTGATACTAAAAAATGATCTGCATATTGCAAGATGGACAAAATGGACAAAGAATTTCTTGGAATAAAGGACATGGTTAGTTTTTGATTTTAATTAGTCATTCATCTCTCCCTTTCTTTTTGTGCGCACTATCATGCATACAGTTGCAATCAAAATTATTCAACCCCCACTGCAAATTAGGTTTATTGTCAAAATGTACAAACTACCAACTGTTTGCAATAAACAAATCAAACAAGAACAATTTAAAAAGCTCAACACAACTAATATTATAAGTGGTTTCTCCAAATTCAACCCAAAATGCCACTTCTAATGACTGCTGCTGTCTCAAAATTATTCAACCACTTCATGACAAGCATCTTTAGTACTTAGTAGAGTACCTTTTTGCTGTTGTAACCTGCTGCAAACATGATGCATAACCAGACAGCATTCCTGGGGAATCTTAGCCCATTTCTCCTGGGCAAAAGCCTCCAGTTCACTAATATTCTTGGGTTTGCATGCTGCAACCACCTTTTTCAAATCCTACCAGAGATTTTCAGTGGGGTTCAAGTCAGGCGATGACTAGTGCCTGGCAACATTGTTGTTGTTGTACTGTTTTGTTATGTTTTTAAAAAACTGATGTAATAAAACTTAAGTGGCAAAAAAACTGACTGACGGACATATGGATAGACAGACAGACAGATGTGTGGACAGACAGAGAGCCATGTGGACAGTCTCTGCTGCAGTGTTCATGAGACACCATGACAACATACCTTCTCTTCCTTATCGAGCCCTCCATCACTGAAGAACCAGTCATACTGTTGAAGTAACAGAGCACAGTGTCAGTACACACTGTTAACACAGGACACAACACCACCAGGACCTCTGCATTAGAAAGTAGCTGCTTCTTACATGCAGGATGAGTGTCTCCACTATCTTGTAGCGGTCAGGCATGTGAGTAACCATTTCGGTCATGTTATCCTCTGACGTCCTCACCAGAGTGGGACCAAACACCAGAGCTAGGTTTCTAGGCTCCATCTGAAAACAGGATCAAAACGACGTCATGCTAACATTGGCTGCTGTGTGTTACATGACCCACTGTGTTACTCTGACAGCTCTCTCCTCATCATCCAACCACATCACTCAGTCATTTTTACACAACTGCACTGATACATTTTCTATTTATTGTTATCTCTATCTTACAGGAATTGTTTTCTGTCCTCTTCCTGGTTGTGTGTTGTTTAACTGTTGCTGTGGAAATCAAAATGTTGTTTTTTATTGTTTGTCAAACACAAAAGCCTAGCTGCTCATCAGAGGGGGTGAGGTTACCTTATTCTTTTCTGAGTGATCTGCCACCCTCCTGAGGTGACCCACCAGGAACTTGAGGGTGTGGTAATAGTGATCTGGGAGGTCGTGGATCTGGGTGAAAAAGGAGGGGAAGTAAGAAATGAGATTTAAAATTAAATAAAGAAAATCTGTATCAGAGATATTCATCACTCAGTACTCAGCTGCCATCTGACACGTACAAGTTTCTTCATAGTCTTCAGTCTGTCCTCTGTGTCCTCTATCCGGTTGGCATCGATGAAGTCATTGTATTTGTCTGTTAACAGAGAAAGAGTGTGTCACTAACACACAGTGATAGGTCTTTTTATAAAAGTTCACTGTTTCACCATCAGGTATGATTTCCACATGGTTATCACCCCTGCCCATGTTGGGAATTAATCTTATAAAGAGTCTACACTGTGAAAAGTACAACTAATATTCTTTAGCATTAATAACAGTCGTCGACTTGGTCAGACAGTCGAGTTGGTCAGCTTTAGAAACTTAAATCAGCATTTAATGTCAAAAATGTAAATTGTGCCAACAAATGAAGTCTGTATCTTGTTTCAGTGACAGTGAGGGAGTCCTGATAACTTAGAATCTTTATCTGTGATTCATTATGAAAAGAGAAAGTTCTGCTGACTCGTGTTTGTTTAGATTATTTAATTATCACTTGCAGAACTAAGAATCGTGAGTTCAGTTGAAAAAATGTCCAGTGGATTGTTGATGTAACTCATCAATTTAAGTTTTTGGAAACATTGTTAGCTTATTTGCATGTACTTCAATTCAATTCAGTTCAATTTTATTTATATAGCGCCAAATCACAGCAGAGGTTATCTCAAGGCATTTTTCATATAGAGCAGGTCTAGACCATAGTCTTTACGTACTTCCCAGCATGCACTGCACTCAGCTTAAAATTCCCTGGAAATCCTTCTTTTTCTAACATAAAAACATATATATTAACCCTAACCCTAATATTTGATTACATCTAACTATAAATTCACAGAAGTTCTGTGAATATTCTCATTCATCCAGGTCATAGTTATCCAAAAGAAAGTTTAATCGAAAGCAACTGGACTTAGTTATAGTCTGGAAGACGTTTCACCTCTCATCCAAGAGGCTTCATCAGTTCGTGTTCGCATCTGACCAGGCTGGGACTGGTCCAACTGATTTTTTTGGTGTGGAGACCCAAGTATTTAACCTCTGTGGGGAGGCTTTCACCAGAGCGATGATGTCATGGCTCTTTTGTGTTCCATGTGTCAACGACAGTCGTTAGGTTGACAGTCGTTGGTAGAAACCAATAGTTTCAACTTCGTTAGTGTCCCATTGTGTTGTAACGACAGTCGTTGGAGTCACATGTGAAAGGTTGTTTTTCCTAGAGGCCAAATTGTTAAGTCTCCTGGGAAGGGATGAAAGGGCGGCATTGTATATTGTCCCTTTCAGTCCCAGCCTGGTCAGATGCGAACACGAACTGATGAAGCCTCTTGGATGAGAGGTGAAACGTCTTCCAGACTATAACTAAGTCCAGTTGCTTTCGATTAAACATTCTTTTGGATAAAATTCACAGAAGATTTCAAAACAAAAAAGTCTGAATTGGCCTGAAAATTCCAAAATCCACTGCAGAAAGTTGCCTTGAAATTTTGAGTCTTCTGAACTTTTTCATTTTTACAGTGTAGATCTGCTCTTTATGAAAAGTGTCATGAGTGACCTTCTCATGTGATTCAGTGCTGTAGAAACATGGAAACAATATGCAGTGTCTTTAGCTGACTTTTTTTGTATATTAAAAAAAAAAAAAATTGGATCCAAACTGATCCACTAGCAGCACTGTGTTTATATTAAACTCTATACACCGATGATAATGATGATGATGATAATGCTGTACTTGGCCTCACCATCAGTGAACAGAGGCTCAGGCAGTTTTCTGAAGAAGGATTTCAGAAGACTGCTGATTACGTTCAGGTCCTGCCATCTCTGTGGAGACACACACAGGATGGTTCAGGATTTCTGGAGCAGAATTTTACAAATAATCCAACACAAGTGAAACTGCAGCCTTTGTTAGTAATTTCTTTTAAAAAACTGGGCGATGAAGTTAAACATGTGTCAGCTCAGTGTAGAGTTGTCTGCACCTCCTCAGCTGTGTTGATGTCCATGCCCTTGTTGAGATGCTCCTGAAGATTGGACACCATGGCGTTGTTCCCGGGCACCCGGTAGATGCCAGTGTACTCCAGACCTGTGGCCTCCACCACACCACAGCACATCTCCACTATCAGAGGGACAAACTGCAAATAGGTCGAACCAGGCCACAGGTCAGGTGTGGTCAGTACAGAGGAAGAGAGGGAGGAAGATGGATGTGGCAAGAAGTAAGGAGGGAGGAGTGAAAGAGAGAATGAAGAGCAGGGGGGTGAGGTTGGAGGTCAGACAGGAAGAGAGAGAAATAAAATGACTCTATCAAATGTTCAAATCAGTGTAGTTCGTAGAGCTGATGTTGGGCTGCATTCATTGACTCCTCTGTATTCTTTATAACGGGAGTAAAGTTGCTTATATCTGAACTGAGCCAGTCTGATCATATGTTTAACAGAAGAAGCTAAGAGGTCAAAGGTCAGACTGTTTTACTCCTCTGTTACTTTACAGCAACATTCATTTCAAACTGACTTTTGCCAAACTTGGTAGAATTTTTATTCTTAATGTATCTTAATTCACCCTGTGATGGACTGGCAATCTGTACAGGATGTACCCCGTCTCTCACCCAGTGTCAGATGGGATAGGCTCCAGCCCCCACACAAACCTTGATGGATAAGCGGTGTAGATAATGGATGGATGGATATCTTAATTCATCAAATTAACATGTATATTGTTGGGGATTAAGGTGAGATATCAGAGGATAAAAATCATCTCATGTAAATAACTGACAGAACACATAATCGGAAAATGAAGGAGTTGTACAGACAGAGTAGAGTTGATTGTTATTGAGTGTTGTGAGTTATATCATCGGTGTAGTTTACTTTGTGGTTAACAGCAGGCTGACAGTCCTCCAGTCGCACACCAAAAGCCTTGGGACTGCCAGTCTTCTTCACTTTCTTCATGATGTTGATGCCCCACAGTGCCTTGTTGTCCTCTAACACACACACACACACACACACTAAGAATTAATATTTCTGTGGACATGGAGCTGGCAGCTCTGTGAACCACCTAAAATGTAATAAGAACAAAAAGAGAACATCCTGACCACAGGGGGGTGCTACAAGAAAATCAGGATAGAAATTTCATCCACAGGGATCACTGAGCACAAAACTGAAACTTTCTGTGTGCTGACATAGACTGTGTTTAATTTCATCTGAGGACATGTTTTTATTGTCCATTCGTTAGTTATTAATTGTTGAGATCATTTCCTAATGTTTCATTTGTCACTGAAATTTGGACAAAAAAAGGTCACATACAAATAACAGATAGATAAATAACAGAGAATAGAACTTGTTCATAGGTTTCTGTGACACATCAAAGTGTAACATCCTGTCACATTCATAACCTCATCTCCACTTTTATTCTGTGTCCTTCTGCAAGTATTTGGTCATTTTGACCTCATCAAAGTATCTCTAGTCAGTGAGCTTCATCCTCTGTGAACCACAAAAGTCTGCACAAAGTGTCACAATAACCTTCCATCCAAAAGCTGCTGAGATATTTCAGTCTGAACCAAAGTGATGAACAGACCAACGAGCATGCTGAAAGCACGGTCAAAAGCAACAGCAGTGTAAGTGTACTGCTTGTCAGATGTAGGTGAGCACTGAACAGAGCCATATTTGGACTCACCAGGTTTGGAGGAGCGGTTCACTGAGGTGTTGTCAGTCTTCGCCAGGAGGAAGGGAGGCATCATACGGTGGACTCTGGGAGAGGAGTCCGGCTTGTTTCCTGTCAGACTGCAACGAGACACAGAAACACAGACAGTCAGAAATAAAACACTGATATAATATGCTGCAATTAGAGGTTATTCTTCAGGAATACACTGTGCATCTTTCTTTAGGGTTAGGGTTAGTTTCCTCAGTTTTATATGGAAAAAAAGATGGCTGCCTTGTTATTCTTGGTTTTTTGAAAATACAGTTCAAGTGATCAAGTGAGCTTGGACCTAGAGCAGCTCCTGGTTACACAGAGGCTAAGAGACAGACTTTATCTAAATATAATCCAACACACTGACCTGTGTTTCCTGTAATCGTTCAGCTTTTTGTTGATGAGAGCTTGTCTGGAGAAACCAATCTCCTGGTATAAATGAAAAGGATGAATTAGTTCAGTGTGCGTTTGTGTAAACTGTATAAGACTAACCAGGTATGAAGTCTATGAGGTCTAACCTCATTGTCGGTCTTGCTGTTCTCCCTGATGACCCTGATCCAGGCCAGCATGTCGTCCCGGTCCTCAGCTTGCAGCAGGTACTCACAGAAGTCCTGTGTGGTGAGCCGCAGGGTGTGCTTACGTTTGGTTTCACTGTAGGCGATGTCAATCAGACAGCCGCGGATGCTGACCGGGGGGTGCTCGTCCTGGCTGGGACCTGCCCCCGCCCCGTGAAGGACCGCCTCTCGTTTATCCTTGTAGAGGAAGAGCAGATTGGAACGGAGCACGGTGAAGACGCGTTTCCACGGCCGCATGCCACCTCCAACTTTCTAAGACGAAATAAGAGAAACAGGAGCAGAACCTTTGATCTGTGATCACTGGATCAAACAGTTCCACAGAGCAGCTCCCTGTTGGTATTAACTCTCCCCACAGCCTTCAGCCAAACAGCTACTGTCACATCACAGAAAAGGCATCATGGGGCCCGAAAGAGATACTCGTTATCTAAAGACTTCTGCGGGTCAATGGTCAGCAGTCTGTGAGAGTTCAGGATAACATTAGCATGTCCACTCGTCTTTCACTCCTTGCAGACTTTATGTTTGAAAAAATAACTGATTCTATACTGTTGTTACTGTGTTATCAGAGCCTGAGAGGTGTAGCAGCAGTGAGTTGTACCTTTCCTTTCTCTGTGAGGATCTGTTTGTAGTGTAGCCAGCCCTCCTTGCGTACGTCACTGAATGTAATGGTTCCCAGTTCAGAGGTGGAATGGCGCTTGGACCGGGTTTCCTCCTGAGCTCGCAGGCTCTCCAAAGACTGAAACACAATATAGGCATTTGAGGTGATTCACAGTGGACACTGTTCACTCTGCTGCTGGAGAATAAACAAAACAGAAAGAGAAAGAACATGTACAGTTTACAACAGAACTGAGTACACACATGCACACTATCACTAAAATGTTCAGTGATTCAAATTCATACCATTTTACTCTAACTGTATTACATTCAGTTAAAGTGTAGGACATCTGATTTTAAGCAGAATTAAAAACTAGAATTATTGCCTCATGCTTGTACACTCTCACCAACCAGATGGAGTTAACTTCACCTTGATCTAATCAGTTCATTCTTGAATCTAACTGAATATTTGGACCAGACTCCCTCAAACTGGATATGACCTCCACACTGTCACATAGCAAACAGGTTAGACTGTCTGTATTAAAAACACATGCCAGTGCAACCTCACTGACCACACCTGTGATTTCTACTTAAGACTATGACATGAACAAGGTCATCAAATAAGCTGTGAGCAGCACAGCTTCCTCAGTTCTGGACTGGCTTAATAAAACATGGCTCCTCCTAGTGAGGACCTGTCTGAACAATAAGAAACCAGACTGTGAGACTTCATAAAGATGGGTACAAGAGCGCAAGGAGGCGTACAAGAGCATGAGGAGCCTGAAACACGGCTGCTGCAATGTTAGGAGGTACAAGAAGAACCATAAAACCTACAGCAGAAGGTTCACTGGCCGTCATCAAAAAATGACACCATACACAATTGAGTATCAACACAGCCTCACACTGATAAACATGTAGATGATTTCTTCTGACTGGACACAAGGGTTATCAGTGGAAACTGGTGTCGACTGATCAGACAGTGAGAAGGACACAGCATGAAGTCAACCTCTGTGGACAGTGTCCAAGAAGCAAATCATTGGTCACAAGATGGCACAAAAATGCAGGAATAAACTTAGCCAAGGGACATTTTAATGTATGCATAATTTGTAAACAAACAGGTTAGATAGACTATGCTAACTGCAATTCAACAAAAGTAAGTTTACCTGTCACTGCTACAAAAGAGACCACACTTAGACTGAGACTTACACTTAGACTAGACTTTGTTGATCCCTTGGGATGACTCCCTCAGGGAAATTAAGTTTCCAGCAGCTTATATGGACAGACAGACACCTGTGGTGTGTTGAATGTTAGCAGCACATTCTTTGGTCTGATGAAACCAAAATACATTTGCTCGGATCTTATGGGGTCCAGAATGTTTAATATAGACTTGGCCAGGACCACCACAGTGACTGGAACATGGAGGGGGAGTCTGCTCATATAGAGATGGCATTTGATGGAACTATGAATGTAGGTTTGTTCACCCACATATGAATGAAAAGATGACTCTTAGTCTCAACATGACAGTGATCCCAAACACAAACACCACACAAGACTTTGTAAAGAAATGTGGAAACTAGGACCAGGTATGTCTCATGACCTGAGTCCTGCAGAAAACACCTTTGGAGCATTTTAAATTGGATGGTAGAGCATCAAAACCCCTCCAGCAAAGATCAGCTGATCCGTGGAGAAAGGCAGAATGACTGGTTTCATCTAAGCCCTGGACTCTGGAAGACTTCTGGACCCTTACTGCACTCCTACTCTCTCTCCCCATTTACTCTCTGTCTTCTCTGTCCTGTTTCCTGTCCCGGGAAAAAAGCCCAGTAAAAAAGCCCCCCCCCCCAAAAAAGAAATAATACAAATATTCCAAGTAAAAAAATGAAATCTCACTAATGAAGAGTGTGTGACCTCTGTTGCAATTGGTTCTTTAGTCAAACAGTTCAATTTTTCAAATGAACTGGCTTCATTCCTCTCAGGCTTTGGCTAAAAACAGATATTAAAATAAAAAATTTAAATGGCCGTGTGATAGACTGGTGATCTGTCCTGGGTGTATCCCACCTCTCACCCAGTATCAACTAGGACTGGCTCGAGATAATGGATGGATGGAAAATTAAATAGACAGGATTTGTTTTTGTATTTTTTTTACATGTCAGTGACGCTGACAGGGGGTGTATTCAGTGCTGTTGTACACTGTACATGTGGTCAAGTCCAATATTTACAACAACTCACCCCATCAGTGAAAAAGCTCTTCACCCTTTTTGGTAGTTTGCTGTGGAACAAAAAAAAAAAAAACACAAGTTACAGCAACAGCAGGTCTGAAGTGTTGACAGCTCTGTGTCACTACTGAAAAATGACTTGAGAAGAGAAATATATATACAGAGACCTTACCATAACTTTGTGCTAATAATCTTAGTAAAGCTAAATCTACAGTGACGTCAGTCCTCTTTTAACGATGTTGGGCTATTTCTGTTTACCTGTACATTGGAAAGCCTAAATACTGTGGAAGTAGATTTGTTTGTAAAGAGGCTGGTGTTGTCTGAGTTCCTGACTTACGAGAAGACACGACCTTCTTCCTTGAAGGTGTTGAGTCCCTCATCACAAGACTTGGATCTCTCTGTGGTGATGGCGAGCAGGTAGGAGGAGCGACGACCTTTAATACTGCCTGAAGAGACAAAAGATGAGTCAGAGAAGAGGGGAGGAGAATAACACAGGGTTACAAACATGCAATGTATGGTATTAACATGTGAAGTGACAAGAAGATGAGTGATTAATTTGCTGTTTTTTTTTTTAATTGACTGTTAGTGATTAATATAACATCAGCCAAGTGGATGAATTAAAGGATTAATTACATATACTACACATTAAAGGAATACACTGACTTTTTCATTTTAAGTTTTGGTTAAATTGGAGCTGAGCATGCTAACATCATGCTAACAGCTGCCACTTTGAGAAAAGATGGGCAAACACTTTCTCTTATTGAGAGAAGTCAACTATGACCTGGGGAGGATTTTAGAGAAAAACATCAAATCACAGAATTTAAAATTCTTCTGCTCAAACAGCAAACAGAGGATAAAGAATATGATTTGCTGATTCATTTGCTATTCCTACTTTGTTCCCATCTGCAACAACAATGTGTTGTGAATTTGTTCCAGCTCTGATTTGCATCACTGACTGGCTTCATCTACATCCTAACAGCAGCTAAGACTCATGAGTATCACAGTATTTAAAGCCATCTGCAAAACCAACCATTTTTTCTGTTTATTTTATCTTCCAAAAATGAATGAACTGTTAAACTGTGAATGCCTGTGTATCTCTTTAAGATGAGTCTGAGGTTAGGGCTTGACAAATATATCAGTGTGCCAAAATAAAGGCACTGCACACTGACAGAGGGGTTCGGCAGTACCAGTTCCAACACACTGGAGACCATACTGTATATTGGTCTAGCCCTGTCTAGAGCCTTTAGAGTGGGTGAGTGAGACTCACTGCAATCCTGAAAATGAAGTTGGACAAAGGAGGAGATGGAGGAGGAGGTCGGGGAGACAGAGGTGAGAGTGAGAGTGGCCATTGTGGAGGCCTGGGAACTGGACACCACAGAGGAAGCTGGTACATAGCAGGGCTGTAGGTCAGTACTAGGACTGGTGGGTTCATCTGCAAGGGCAACATCACAGGTGAGCAACAAAGGCTGAGTGATGAAGGATTTAACAGCAACAAGGCAAAACAGAGTTTCCTCAGGTGGGGCTGTGGTGGTTCAAACATCTGTCTGAGGCAGAGCTACTCTGGAGGCAGACCTCCATCCATCTAGGTGGAAGACATCATCATCAGTTTACAGTAGACTGGGACCATAAGCAAAGCACTACAAGTGTAAGGTCAGCATAGTGTGTTAGCTTCCTGATAAAACCACTGAGATGTTTACCTATAGACTGATAAAGTAAAGCCACATTTACATCCTACAGACCATTACTGTGATAAATGATTCACATCAGTCAGCTCCCTGTATTACACACTCAGACATGACAGCTACCATATCTCTCACTTGGTAAACACAACTATAGAAACATACATTATAGCCAATGTTAACAATATTACAGTTAATCCACACTGTGTGGTCCCCCACCCTCAGGGACAGACACTGGGGTCACGTGCACTGAAGTTGGGCAGCAGGTAAATGTGGGGACCGAGGCGTGGCAAACCCCAATATCATAGACTGATTCTAGGGACGAGGACTGTCAACTCTCTGGTGGGGAGGGAACTGGAGGTGGTCATACCAGATCAAGTCAGACAAAGTCAACCTCTGTGTGTACTGACAGAGTTAGCTTTCCATTTCTCAGGAGGAATGTGTAATTTTTCTTTCAAAATTCAAACTGTCTTCAAATACAAACTAAACAGAAATGGAAAAATGTTATGAGAATTATTCCTTCAGACAGATATAGGCCTTCTCGCATACTTCTCAACTCTCTCACCAGGCTTCTGTCTACAGTGATGTTAGTCTACAAAACTGGCATTATTTGGCCTGTGGAGTGAGCTAATGAGATGATTTCTGCCTCCAGAGGCCTGCACTACGAAGCAAGATCAACCCAGGATTTCCTGATGGTTCATGTTAAAAGCAGCGTTGTCAGAACCATGAGTAAGAAACCTAATATTATATGAGAAGTAACTGCTAGCTGCATGCTGGCTCAGTTCTAGCATTGTCCAAAAATGACATTTAACAAGGTGAAATGTGAACAATATGATCACATGACTAGAATAGAAACACTAAAAATAATTTCCACTGATCAAAGCCAGTTAACAGTGACAGTAATGTCAGACTGTTTCTGCTGCCAAAGCAGAGAGGAGAGGAGAGAGTTCATGTCTGAGCTCCTTCTGACTGAAATGTTCATTTAGAATCGTGGTTAAAAGCTATGTTGTGGACATATGGAAAGACTGGAACAAAACTATTCACTGATCTATAAAAACATCTATGCCCCGGAGCAGGTTAGCATAAGTTACCAGGGAGATTTACCGCAATAAGAAGTGAACCACCATTGTAAGACTGAAACCAGAGTTAAACCTGAAGTTACCTCCATAACCACAAATCCTGCTTCATAGCTCAGGCCTCTGGCCTCAGAGCAGCTCTGTTTCTGAGAAACATTTGTACAACTAAACCAGTACAATACTGGACACACATCAATCAGCCCTCATCAACACACACAAAAACATCAGCCACAACTTTGAAACCACTGACAGGTGAGGTGAATAACATTGATCAGCTCACTACAGTGGCACCTATCGGGGGGTGGGATATATTAGGCAGCAAGTGAACAGTCAGTTCTTGAAGTTGATGTGTTGGAAGCAGGTAGAATGGTCACGTGTAGAGGTCTATGGGACTCTGACAATGGTCACACATGGCTAGATTATTCAGTTAGAGCATCTCTAACACAGCAGGTGTTGATGAGGGTTCCTGGTCTGCAGTGGTCAGTTCTGACCAAAAGTGGAACAAGGAAGAACATGTGGATATTACTGTTGCTTGTACATAATCCCATGTGCTGGAAAAAAAACAAGTCTGATCCA
Source organism: Lates calcarifer (assembly GCF_001640805.2). NCBI lineage: Eukaryota > Metazoa > Chordata > Actinopteri > Centropomidae > Lates > Lates calcarifer. The sequence continues at coordinate 133,331 of NW_026117717.1, forward strand.
TTGAGGCCCCACCTAACAGCTTACAGGACTTAAAGGATCTGATGCTAATGTCTTAGTGCCCAATACCACAAGACACCTTCAGAGGTCTGAGGAGTCAGTGTGAGGGGGACTACACATCAGGCAGGTGGTTTTAATGTTGTGGCTGATTGGTGTATATGACAGACACATACAGGTATACACACACAAAAATGCTGAAACAGATAGAAACACAGAAAACAAGGTACATTCCTAAATGCTGAGGAGCTCTGTAGCAACAGATGACATGATAACGTAAAATGATATAGCAATGTGCCTGTTAATCAGGTAAAGACAGTAGCCCCTTTTACACAGTCTGTTCAAGGCAGGAACATTGAGCCATTATTTCTCCTTGTTGTTCGGTATGAAAGTGTAAAGATGCAGCATGGGGGCATTATGGCCCCTCCTTTAAAACTGCCAGCAGAGGTAGTCATAGTGTGTAAAAGGAGCTAGTGTGGTCTCATCTGCTGAGAGACATTTTTCAGGTAGCTGTACAAAGTCAGTTGCTACAGAGAGAGGTTCACTAACCTATGAAGGGAATAGAGGACAGAGAGTCATATGCATGCTGTGCCAGGCTACCATTGGCCTTGCGGTTGGGGCCAGGCCCCACAGACATAGGGGAGGGGGTCCCTGGTGAGGGTGTCAGAACAGGGGCCTCCGGTGACTCTGCATGTTTTGTGTAGGTGGGATGTCGAAGAGCTTGAATGGGGGTCCGGCGACCTGAAGGAGGCTTCTGCCTGAGGACCACCTCCTGATTGATGGAGATGGGAGAGATGACCTCTCTGTCCTCCCCCAGCTGGGCTCTCTCCTCCTCTGAAGCAGACAGGGCAGGTGTGGACTGCGGCCTGGGCACCCCCCCCCCCCACTGTCTGCAGGGCTGCTCCTGCTGCTGGGGCTCCAGTTGAGATGGGGGCCGCTGTAGCTGGGCTCTCTGAATGAATGGGCCTGCTGGAGAAGGTGGCCAGCTTTGTGGGAGAAAGAAGGGCTGTAGCTCTTATACCCCACCAGCTCTTCCTCTTTTACTCGCCTTGTCTGAGGTTCAGCTACCTGCTGACCTGACTGCCTGCCACTGGGAGGCACTGTGGAGGAGGTGGTGAAGGGGGATGTCACTGTGATTTGGGTCTGCCATCCCGAGGCTTTCTGATCAATGTGTTCACTGGATTTAGTTGTTGAGCTCGGTGCAGTGTGTTCGTAGCGAGGTGAGACCAGTGCAGAGGCCTGTGCCAGCGCTTCCACAGAACGCCCGTAGTTGTCCTCGTATTCGGCATAGGCTGCCAGCAGGCTCTCTGAGCAGGACCTGCTTCCTGGTCCTGATACACCACCCCAGCCACCTAGCCAATAGGAATCATGGGATGCAGCAGCTGCCTGGTGGTGGTACAGGAGGGTTTCTCTCCTGCGTTGCTCTGAAGACACTGCAGGGGCAGACATAGGTCCGGGGCCGAGCGCCATGCCCAGCTCCGCTAAACGATCCTGAGAAATGCTGCGGTGGCGGGGGGATATGTGCTCTGCGACCTCCGCCTGGCTGTAGTACCACTCCGACAGAGCCTGGTGGCAGATGGTGTCGGCATAGGTGCGGGCGGAGGCCGGCAGGCTGTTCTTCCTTGGTGGAGGCAGCGTTGCAGAGGCAATGGCAGCATTGTGGTTGGCAAAATGAAAGTCCAGCGCGCTGATGGCTGAAGAGGAGCGGCCTCTGTGCTGCCCCGATGGGGGATAGTGGCCACTGGAATCCTCGGGACCCCCAGGCCAGCCAGAGTAGGGGGTAGAAGCAGCAGGGGGTTGGTTATCCAGCAGCGAGGTGGTGGGGCCAGATCGGCACTGCCAGTTGTCCAGGAGACCGTGGAGGTTGTGGCCAGGCTTGGGGGCCACAGAGCCGTGTTTGGTGGAGGGGTAACAGAGAGGTGGAGGCTCAGGGAGGTTCTGGGCCTCACCTGAATATGGCTTGTTGCCTTTCAGGTAGGCATCCTGGGAGTATGCCTGAAGACAGGAGAAGTAAGGCACAATGTCAAACATGACAAAGAGGACGAAGAAAAAAAGATGGTAGGAGCAGCTGAGGGCAGATTGAGGCACCATGCAGCAGTATCTCTCAATGTCCTGTTAAAGCTTAGTCCTCACTGTACAACCACCACTGGAGCGTTATTTTCTTTAATAAAGTCAGGACAGTTATTACTGCACTCCATTTAAAAATTAGTTCATATCACAGTAGCAGAAACAATGGATATCTTTACCTTATATAAAGCACTAGCGCTGGGATGAGATCTTGCCAGAAGATCTTGATGGTGATGAAAGAACATGTCACCCAGTGTAACACTGTGGCTCATTGATGTGTTGTTAATAGTTTTAGGGAATAATGGAGCTCTGTGGCTCAGAGGAATCAGGTATATCAGACTGTGATACACTCACAGTTCTCTTTAGTAGGAAACTAAAGACAACCAATATGGTTTTTCTGATCATCTCACCAATACCTGCATTTATATTTTATATTATATCAGCATATATTCATTCTCAGCATGTCTTTTCAATCAAAAAAAGTATGCCGTTTTGTGCTGGTTGTAACATTGCCTCTCTTTATCCATACCTTTGAAGCCATCTGTACAAACTAACCTTACTGTTTTCCCATTACTGACGGTATAGTCACACACATTTAAAATATCCTGAGGTTAAACTTCAATATGAGGCTAGATCAGTTATCACAGACAGACATTCCTCACTCTTACTTAAAAAGCCTAGCTAATTAAGTAGCTGCTGAATGAGGTATGAAGGTGGAAACGAGGAAAGAAGAGAAAATAGAAGAAAGCTCATACTCACACTTACCAACTGCAACACATCCTCATCTTTTGGCATGATAGAGAGCTCCAGAATGTTTTCACTATGAAACAGATCAAACATACCATACATGAACAAAATAAATAAGAGGTTATATGTGAACATTAGATGAAATTTATAAAGAGCAGTCTCCCACCTGTTCTGGATCAGTGCAATCACTTGAGAGTAGGTTTTCCCAAGAATGCTTTCCCCATTCACCTTCACGAGCCTGTCCCCTACACACACACACACACACACACACACACACACACGTTGTTCTTTAGATCTAAGAATGTTGTGTTGTGCACTCTTTATACCCACACAGATGTCATATTTGCAGAGGGAGGACATTATCTGTGGTTTTGCAGGCCAGTAAACCCTCTCTGTTTACAACTTACATCACTGGGTTAGGGTCAGGATTTCATGCACGTAGCACTGAATTTTTTGAATTTACTGAAGGCATGTGCTAATCGACTAGTAAACTTAAATTGACTTGATTAATTGTTGATTGTCTCTGCTGTCCTTTAGATTTAGGCAGCTGAGGTGTGATGACCCATGTGCTGTGTGTGTATGTTTTCTACCTGTGCACAGTCCAGCTTGTTGAGCAGGGCCATTCTCTTTGACACTCTTCACAAAGATGGTGTCCATTGGCTCCAAACGAGACCACTGACAGCCTGTTTAGACACACCCACAGACAAACTCAGTGAATCTGTCCAAGCCTGAGAATATCAGCAAAACCCACAAGGTTGAATCGGATCCACCTACATGTAACATAAACTCCCCTTACACACATTCTCAGTATCTGTGCTTTATATAAAACTGAAAACAAATGATGCTATAGATCCTAATCAGTCCCAGAGGCATGTGCATAACAGTGAAATGATTCATCCTACTAATCAGACTTTCAGTGGCTAAATATTTGCAAACTCACCTGTTCCAGTGGTGTTTCCATTCTCTTCATCCTGTGGGAAGAACACAGAGCAGATGTTAGAGGAGGAGAGAACCACAGGGGGGTGCTGCTCAGCTCACACCACACCAAGCCCAGGTCTCACTACACCCTTTAACATAGAGATTGCACAATACTGACATTAAGATGATGCTGGAATACATTGCTTTTGTTTGTGTACACTGAACTACACAAAACCATAATGTCAACCCCTCATTCTGCATCCATACCATTTATAGAGAACGGTGAGGCAGAATAATGGAGTAGTATTCCCACATGACTCTGCTGCCTGACTGAAGTTCTGGTTGTCTCACTCTCTGAGAACCTGTCTGTCTGTCTATCTGTCTGGATCTATCTGGAGGCTTTGATTCTTGGCTGAGTTAGCTCATTCCTGACATGGACACATCCACATTCCTGTGCTGCTACACTCTGACCTCTGTCCAGGCTTCTGACCATGCTGTCTACAGGACTACAGTATCCATGTTCCCTCGCTGTCTACAGGACAACAGTATCCATGTTCCCTCGCTGTCTACGGGACTAAAGTATCCATGTTCCCTCACTGTCTACAGGACTAAAGTATCCATGTTCCCTCGCTGTCTACAGGACTAAAGTATCCTCGTTCCCCTGCTGTCTACAGGACTACAGTAACCATGTTCCCTCGCTGTCTACAGGACTAAAGTATCCATGTTCCCTCACTGTCTACAGGACTAAAGTATCCATGTTCCCTCGCTGTCTACAGGACTACAGTGTCCATGTTCCCTCACTGTCTAAAGGACTAAAGTATCCATGTACCTACGCTCTCTACAGGACTACAGTATTCACATTTCCTCACTGTTTACGGGAATGGGCAGCTGTGGCTCAGGAGGTAGAGCGGTCACCCACCAATTGGAAGGTCTGTGGTTAGAAGGTTGGCTCCTCCAGTCCACATGCTGAAGTATCCTTGGGCAAGATACTGAACCCTGATTTGTCCTGATGTCTGTCATCGGTGTGTGAATGTGTATGAATGTGTTAGAAAGCACTTCGTATGTTTAAAAACAAGTGCTGTATGAATGTGAGTGTGAATGTGACCTGTAGTATGAAGCACCTTGAATAGACAACATGACTAAAAATGCGCTATATATGTGCAGTCCATTTACCATTTATTACAGAATCCATGTTTCTGTGCTGTCTACACGACTACAGTATCCACATTCCTGTGCTGTCTACAGGACTACAGTATCCAGAAGGACTTACAGGCTAAATGCCACACTTTGGCTTGTACAGTCAACCCTGTGTGATGTGTGTATTCTGTGGTTCTTCAGATCATCTTTGTATGGAAAGATATTACTGCCCCACCAGAAAAATAAAAACAGATTGTTATCATGTTATAACATTATAACATTATAATGGGATAGTGATCTGTTTGTGGCAGCAATACATTTCCATAGCTTTGCGGCATATCAGCACAGAATTATTTTTCCATATGTGGTTTACACACAGATCACTGACAGACAGATAAAACACACAGCATTCATCTTTTAAAGTTTACATGCAGTTTGTCGATGACTAAGGTAAGGTGACTGATATCAATTTCATGTCAGTGTGTAAGTATGGAGTTAGGGGGGAAATTAGCTTAGCTTAGCTTAGCATAAAGACAGCTAATATGTGCTTTTAGGGGGAATTACATGGTGAAATGCTGATCTCAGGACAAACAACAGTTTATTCAGCACCTCTGTGCAGCATCTCTACAAACATGATGGTACAAAACTGAACAAATGAGATATAAATGATGCTTATATATTAGACCTGTTCAGACCTTATATGTCATCTTTAATTCATCTGAAATTTTGTCTGTACAAAGCTATGGATGTTTTATCATAGACTGAAAGATTCAGCTTTACATGAGTCACAGTCAAACTTGAAATATAATGAGCAACAAAATCTTGGGCCATATAAAGAAACATGACTGTGTCTAATTGAGTCTTTTAATTACAACAATAACTTGCCAAAATCCCAAATAACAGAACTGGTCTGGCTAAGGAGCAGTTTAATGGCTGAAAGTAACATGAGCCATTTAAAAGCTTAAATGAACTCTCCACCTCAAAGTATGTACAAGTAGTTGAATTACATTGTCTAGAAAGTTTAAGAGGATTTCAATATTATGTCAATTCATTATAATGGCAGAAGGTTTTTGGAAAAAGCAAAATCTTGTAAAAATGTACTAGTAGAAAAAGATAACACCACAGTTGTCCTGAAAAAACTGAACATTTACATTCAATTTTAATAAAAACATACAAAATAAGTCATTGAATTTTTAATATATTAATATTAATAATAATAATATTAATGAAATTAGAATATCCAGAACATTAGCACAGGCCTGTCATGAAAACTATTTTTGTTGATATGTTGTTTCAGAAATTCTAAATTCACTGTTTTCTAAATAGTAGAAAATGTTTAGAGTGCAAATGGGTGTGGTCTCTATCAATCTCTTCAACATCATCCACTGAATCCACAGATACTTTACTCTACACCTCACAGTTACCAAGATGTTGACCAAAATATTTAACAATATTTGATCATATTTTTTAGTTCATTTCTCAACACGTGCCCTATTGCTAGCATTTCTGAGTGTGAGACACAGTATGAGGAAGCAGCTCACCACGCTTCAGTCTTGTAGCCTTTACAGTTTTTGATATATCCATCGTGTTTTCATCATGTTAGTTTAGGGAGCAGATTTAAACTCTGTTGGGACTGTGAATAGTGTGATCGTACCATATAATCAAAAAGTCACATCACACTTCATTTGCTGCCTATAGGCATATAGCACACACCAGATGCTTCATTGACTGTAGTTGACTCTAGGAGGTAGGACAGCTTATCCTCAGTGATTCCTCATTCTACAGCAAAATGTCTACTTCACACAACTATGGAAGTGTGGAAAGTAAACAAGTTCATCTGTGATGGCTGTTCACAGCAGAAACTTTGGTCTGTAATTTTATTGCTTGACTTTCTCTTTTATTCCAAATTAGTTTGACTGACGTTCTGGCTTGGCTACAACCTACCTGATCATCTCCCTGCTTATGTTTTCCAGCAATGCTGTTGCCATATAGACCTCAGCCATTACTTTGGTGAGAACAACATTATCATAATCAATAGGAATGATGACCTGAGCTACAAAAACAACCCAAATTTCCTTGACAGCCATGGGCATGAATTAAGTACACTGTCAGTAAATCCAGTAATTTCAGAATAATTTCAAAATTTTCAAGAAATGCCCTGGAAAGAACAACACAATTTGTTGCTAATTACAGGGGAAATAGAGACCATGTCTAGTTGGGAAACTTCCAATTAATTCTATTTAATTGAAAGCATAACCCAAGGAGTCAATGCCCAACTGTCACACGGCGGTGAGGTTTGTCTTGTCTTGGGATTTTGGTCTTGTCATTTCCTGTTTTATTTTGAAGGATTCACTCTCCTCTCGTTTCAGAGCACTTGCCCTTCCTCATGTGTCACCTGTGTGTCCAGATTACTCATTGTCTCCACCTGTTTCCCATTACCTCTGCGTGTTTAAATAGTCTGTGTCTCCTTTGTCTTTTGCCAGAGTGTCTTCGTCCGTTCACCTGACTCACCTCCAGCCTTGTATCCACAGCCATAGTGTTGCCTCCAGTAAGCCATTGTTCCTCTGTAAGAGTGATTTTTTGTTTGTAAATTTTGATATTTTAGTTTCTCGCCTTAGCCTTAGAGTACTTTCCTAGTTGTTTGTTTTCCTCCTTTTTGGAGCGATTTTGTTTTACTCGTTTATGTTCGTAGCTATCTTAGGTCCTCTGTTTTTTTAGGAGAGAGTTTTATTTAGAGCTTTTCTGGTTTTCCTCCTGTTGGAGCGTTTTTTTTGTTAAATCTTTTCATAGCCTTTTGTTTGCCTCCTCTGTGAGTGATTTTGATTTGTTCTAACTTTATTAGCCTCCGTTCATTTGTTTTTTTTTCTCCTCTTGAGAGTGACTTTTTGTTTTTGTTTTCTTATCTGCCCTAGGATAATTTTATAGCCTCTGTTTCTTTGTCACTCAGTGAGAGAACCTTAGTTGTAAATAAAGTCTGTTTTTATTTACGTCATCTCTGCGTCTGAGTCCTGCCTTTTAGTCTCGGCCTGACAGTACACTCTGGCAAAAGACAAAGGAGACACAGACTATTTAAACACGCAGAGGTAATGGGAAACAGGTGGAGACAATGAGTAATCAGGACACACAGGTGACACAGGAGGAAGGGCAAGTGCTCTGAAACGAGAGGAGAGTGAATCCTTCAAAATAAAACAGGAAATGACAAGACCAAAATCCCAAGACCAGACAAACCTCACCGCCGTGTGACACCAACGAGTCAGACAAACATGCAAAAATGTGTCTACAGGCAAGCATACAATTCAAGTGAAATCATGGATAAATAATAAATAAATAAATATTTACTTGGGTTCAAATGGACTTTTGTGTTCCCTTTCTTGGGTCATTGTCCTGTATGTTGTTGTGGTCATGGATGCCTATGTTTTGATGACATTTATCTATCTGTTCTTACTGTCGTCATCTAATGACAGCTCAGGTAGGTATCAGATTTAGGATGACAAATCAAATCTAATAAGATAGGATGTCATGTGGGTGATCAGTTGGAGTGTTAATGAGTTCTAAAAGTCTCAAATTAGTCACATTTCAAACATATAGACTCAAGGCCAAAGTCCCAAAGCAGAGAGCAGCCCACTTACCTTGAAGCTGTGGAGGGAGGACTCTGGTGGGTAGACAATGAAGTGGCGCAGAGTGAAGCCAAATCCCTGTGAGTTCTTCTGGAGTAAAATGGTCCGTGGGCCGTGCCATGACACGCCCTCCACCTCACCCGATGACAGCGGCCGGCGCCTGTTCTCATTGGACGACACCATGCCATCTCTATGCCCTTTTGCCTATTAGGAAGATGAAGAACATGTTTCAATCAACAATGCCTAGCTTTCCTTTCCTTCATACACTGACAAAACTGACAAAAACTACCATGTGAATCTTGAAGTACATCACAGTATCATTTTCAGGTGTCTCCAGTCAACCTGTGTTTGTGACTGTGCATTCATCACCAGCTGAATAGAGGGGAAAGGGAAATGTGAGTGGTGGATGTGGGCGTTATGTCGTCCATTCACTGAGGAGTCTGCCCAGATCCGACCAGAGCAGAATTCCACGGATGCCAGGAATTTCTCAGAGACTTCCCCTCTCTAAAAAGAGAGCTCTATTTTCACCGACAACCTCACCTATAAACTCATTTACTACCTCCAGCCAACAATGGCAGAGTTAAAAATATATACCATCTGTAAATAAGAGTCCTGGAACAACAGGAACTTATTAGGACTCATTAACACAGATCTGGAAAATTAGATAAACAATAGACAAAGAGCTTCCAATAAATGCAAACAACTGAGTCCCTAAACCACAAAATGTTTAACTTTAGGATGTCTGGAAATCTCTGTCAACATAACAACACAGATTTTCATTAGTTTGGGCTGATGAGACTTCTGTAATTTTGTCAGTGGACAACATAGAAAACTATAGAGGACAGCCATTAGGTAGAGAGACACAGCCCAACACACTATGTGGACATGATCATTACTTACACACATTGTCTTGAAGGCGTCTTCTTCACTTCTTACCTGAGGGTGGGTGCCATTCACATAAGGTAGTTAGATATACCTACAGGGGGGTACAGGGTGCAAGGCTATCTGCTGTATGCAATGTGTGATAATCACACTTTATTACACTGTTGTTGTTGGCTTGAAGTTCCATAACAGAGTTTCCCTTCACTGTTACAGTAACAGAAGTATGGAATCGGTCTGGCAGTTAGTCTGTTTATGTTCTGATTATTTGGTTGAAGCTATGCCTTCTGATAAGAGCTGTAAAGAAGATAAATAGTCCTAATTTAAAATTTTTTAGAACTGAAAATGGGATTTCTGTGTTTGATTCATTCATCATCATGAGACATCATCTACACACTGACACACAACACATCATTACACACAAAATACACTCAATCCCGAGAAAGCCAGTTGCAAAAACAACAGGAAGTCTGATTCAGACAGGAAGTGGATGGCCGAGGCCTTGGGAGGCATGATGTGGGGAAACCTTCGCCTCCAAGAATAGTTCCAAGGAGAGCAGGGAGGACACACACATTTTCCACACAGGGAAGCCAATCAGTTTACATTGAATTTTACTATCATAGATTCAAACAAATAACAATAGATTCTATAACCTCTTATCAAACCACTGACACTGACTGTAGTGTTACCTCTCTAACCAGACCTCTACTCAGTATCAGAGAGGACACACTGATACTTCTGATAAAGCTTATAGTTAGGGTTGGCTCAGGCTTGAACCATCCCTTAGTTATGCTGCTATAGGCCTAGACTGCCGGGAGATCTCCCATGATGCACTGAGCTCCTCTCTCTCTCTCTCTCTCTCTCTCTCTCTCTCTCTCTCCACCTCTCTCCACTCAATATGGATTCATATCCCATGTTACATGTTACTAACTCAGTATCTCCCCTTTCCTGTAGTATTGTGCTCTTCCGTCTCTCTCTCCTCTTCTGTCTCTCTCTGCAGGTATTTCTTCCTCTGGAGCTGTAGAGTCTGATCTGTGATGACAAGTCCCCTGCTGCTCCTACAACTCCACTCAACACCTGCTGCTAGAATTAGAAATTACTTATACTGCTATTAGTTGTATTGCTGTGTTAGCAGTTAATACTTTAATTATCACTACTATCACTACTACTGTTGTATTACTGGCCTCATCTTACATCTGATATGGAACCTGTGTTATGCTATGTTCTTCTTTCGCTATTCCCTACCCCCTCTCCCTCCTCTCCCCCTCTCTCTCCTTCTTAACCCAACCGGTCGAGGCAGATGGCCGCCCACCCTGAGTCCGGTTCTGCTCGAGGTTTCTGCCTCTTAAAAGGAAGTTTTTCCTTGCCACTGTCGCCTAGTGCTTGCTCTTGGTGGGATTTGTTGGGTCTCTCTCTGTAAATACCTATTTTAAAGAGTATGGTCTAGACCTGCTCTATATGAAAAGTGCCTTGAGATGACTGTTGTTGTGATATGGCACTATATAAATAAAATTGATTTGAATTGAATTGAATTGAATTCACACTGATTCTTTCAAACTTTTTAAAGGAGCCACTCTGATAGCCTTACATAACAGTTATTATCCTCACCATCAGCCTTCACACACACAATGAAATAACCTCAGAGGACTCCTGCCCACTGACATTTCTGTGTGTGTGTGTGTGTGTGTGTGTGTGACTGTAAGTGTGTTAGAGTTGTGATGTACAAAGCCCAAAGCATGAGGTCATCATATCTGTGTGTGAGTGTGACAGTTGTGCACATTGTTGTGTTAGAATCCTCATCATCTGACATCTCTGTGGGTGACATTTCACACATGAGTGAATATAAACACAGAGGTGAGATGTTCGTGTTTACCTCTCCCTCCCCCCTCTCTCTCTTTCACCCACTCACAGTGTGAAATGCCAACATGACTGTGTGTTTTATTGAACAGAGTGATTGTTTTGCCAGCTCTATATGTAAGTCTGTGTACATCAGCATGTTTCTACAGTTTCATGTATTAATCCTGACATTGTCCTTGCATTAATAAAAAATATTTATGAATGAGAAATAGTATTTGTGACATGTTGCTATTATCCCTCATTGTGCAGCAACACACACACTCCACATTCAGAATACAATATGAAAGGAATATGGCTTCCACAGGAGTGACTTCTCTCCTGCAGCTCAGTTTATCAGTATACTCCAGTCCCCATTCACAACAACAGCCATGTGACCAAGTGCTCAGCAGGGGCTTCCTTCCTGGATCCTGATCCAGACCTGGTATTGTGGATGAAAATAATTTATTATTAAATAATTTTATTTAATTTTATAATCTGATTAAATGTTCTGTACATTGTGATTGTGATCACTCAGCCTTACTGAGCAGCTCTATCAGGACAACAAAGCTTGTTGTCCACAGCAGAATGAGCTGAGCCGAGAGAGGAAGTGTGACATGTAAAAAGATACACATTCAGCCCACACACACACACACACACACAGATCAGATAATACAAACTTACTCTGTGTGATAATACACACACTCACACACACAGTGTATACTGGAAGCTGGGTAACTACAACACTGACTCTACCAGCAAACAAACGAGCTATAAGCAGTGGATGTTGAAGTGGTGTGATCGCTGATGCATATTTGAACAGATGATGTAAAAGCAGAACCACACAGACACACACACACACACACACACCCACCCACATCTGCGTACTGTACACACATAGGATTTTATATAAAGCTCCATGAATCTTTGTGCGTAGTGAGGGTATCAGCCTCATCTCCTGTCCTCTCTGCTAGTCAACAGGCCCCCTCAGTGCTGTATTACATAACAACTAAAGGAGGCACAGAGACATGGCAACACACACACACACACACACACACACACACACACACAGTCCAATGAAGTGTTCCCTCAAACTGTAGATGATGACAGGCTGGTTATTCCATTCAGCTCCACTCTGCAGGCCCTGTCTTGACACAGGTTAGAGAACCTTCACCTTTGCACTGATCGGAGCAGACAGGAAAGGTTAAAGCAAGACGCAGAAGAATCGTCCCAGAGGAAATACACCTGTCCACAGTCATCAGATCAGACAGGAGCTGAGGAGCCTTCAGATGATGACAACCCTGGCTGTTTTTAGAGCTGCAGTCAATCTACTGTGTACAAGGATGGACTGATGTAATGTCCAAATCTAGTCCAGTATACACAGCTGATAGCACAGATAACAGCACTGCAGACACAACGCAAATCTGCCAGATGGAATCAACAGTTTCATTTATTTCCATTCAAGTGGATGAGAATGGATCAGAAGTACCTGCATCAAGTAAATGAGTAAAATCTAAACTTGAGTCTATGTTTTCAGTTCAGTTAGAAGCACTTGGGCATTCTCACAATCACTGCCTACATTTCATACGTCAGAGGTAAAACCTATGTGAATTTCCAGATAATTCAACTTAAAAGCTGCAGTGGGTCTGGGTCTGTTCATTCTCATCAGCCTTGTTTCCAGCCACAGTCAGCAGCTGCTGAATACATAAACCAACTGTATCCATCTGCTCAGCAGCAACAAGAACTATTAGATTCATGAGGTGAACACAAACACAACTCCAAATGAATGATCATGTTACTCTGTAGCTGCTAGATGAATGAAGAATAAAGAATTTTGTTATTCTGTTCAAGAATCAGAGTTTGATGATGATCTAAAGCACGTTTCAGATTCTTTTTGAGAAAATGTCTTTGGCAAAATGTTGACCCTAGAAAAACAGGAAGGAAATCCAGCACGGGCATTTTCATCTCAAAGCTAATGTCCCCCGTCTTACCCAGGACAATCGATGGCGCTGTATGATCCTCCGGGACCCCCGCCTTCTTGGTGATGTAATTGGTGCCTGCCGGGGTGAGGCTTGAGGTGATATACCCCTTAACACTGCCAGCCAGATACAGCGAGGTTCAGCATCGCTACAGTCCACTCCAACAGAACACTGAAATCTCCATTCATGGCCCGATGGAGCTGGTGCAACACCCGACACCCTCAGCATAGCACTTCCTCATTCGTACGCACATGTATTGTCTGTACAGCAAACACTCACTAACACACACCAAGGGGTCACAAGGCTTCTGATGCCATGGCTCAGATATCTGGTCACCTCTGCACAATCTCTGCCTGATTCATCATAGCCAGTGACAATCAAGGGTAAGTCAATGGAAAGTAGACTTCTATGCTGTATGTCGACTACTCAAGTATCACAGTCTGTACTATGGCTGCAGAACACCAAGTCTTCAATGGAAGATTAGTAATCCTTGAGTTTGATTTAGCCAGAGCTTCATCATTCACGCATGTCTTCCTCTTGGCAACTGATCAGATCGTTTCTCATAGTCTTGAAGATGGATGGGCAAGCCATGACGATGGTGTCCAAAGCTAAGAGAAGCATCCAATTTCTGACTGGATTAGACTTCATCTGTCAGTATTTGATCAAGTTTTCTATAATGTTGTCTAAGGATAGTCCTCATCTTTTACCAATCTAGGTTTGACTTGGTCTTTGAAATGTCTGTGATCAAAAGAGCGGTCTTGCTTTCTTTCACTTTTCATTTAGTCCAATTAACAAGTGTCAATGAGTTCTTCGTCTTTGACAGCATCCTTGTATTTTGTACGTGAAGCAGCTTTAGAAACAGCTTTGGTCCCAGGATTACTATTGTGGCTGATTACTATTGTCAGCATTGTCTCCATGTCAGAAAAAAACATTTCACTGAAGTAGTAGTCTGCTGCTGCCATACAATTTGGCCTAAATTTAGGGCTTGTCTATGAATTTTAGAAACAAATCCATCCCATAGCAGTTGAATTCTGTCCCCGGACCAGTTGAGCTGAGAAGGCAGTTTGTAGTCAAGACGAGATTTTAGAATTGGAAACAATCCCATGCTGCTGTGAAGAGATCCAGTGTGTCCCCCTCCATAGTGGCACTGTAGTGCAGCATTGGTTGTGGCTGGTTATCTTTACTGCTGTCAGAGTAGAGGCTTCGCTCCTCTCAGCCCTGCCATGAATCTCTCTCTCTTTTTAGTCTCTCTCTCCCTTGGGTCTATTTGCTGACATGCCCACACTCTCTGTCTCTCTCTGTCTCTCTCTCACACACACACTCACACTCCTCTCCTCCTTTAGCTACACAGTCCACATTCTCTCTCTCCTTGTGCTGAGTAGCCCCGTCTCTTCCATTTAGACTCACACCCCGGTGGCTGATGCTGATGGAGAAATTGTGTGTATAATTAACTGACTGTTAGACCAACCGACAATTAAAAAGACTTTTTTTGGTTCCAGTCTCTGTCAGTGTGAAGTGAAATCTTTGGTTTGGGACACAACGAGCAGTCTGAAGATGTCATCTTGGATTCTGGCAACTGTTCATTCATGTTCAGGTGGAACTGGAGTTTGTCTGTGGAATTTGTTGCTTAGCTAGGGTTAGCCTAGTTTGGCATAAGTATGCCAAATGGCCAACCAATACTGGATTTTTGAGACCAAATTTTAATTGATGTTTGGGTTTTGGGGTTTTCAATGATATTATCTGCAGATAATAATGACATTAAAAAATCTAGAGATGGATCATTTGTTTTTTTTAAATGGTAGTCTGATTTATTGGCCTGGCTGATTTATAGATCTAACAACAGAAAGCAGGGACAAACAGATAGCCTGCTCTCTCCAAAATATGTCTTTAACACCTCTAAAGATCACTCGTTAGTAGATAAAACTGAGTAATGTGACATATTAGTTAGAGGGGTTGGACTTTCAGAGTTGACTCAGACTTTGACTGTATCCTTTGCTTGTGGTTCACTGGTTTATGCTTTGCTCTTTTGAGGTTTTTATAAACAATATTATTACCACTGTGTTTTCTTCAATACACCACAGATATGTGAAATATTCACTCCCTTCCCAGTTTGTGTCAGTTCACCTACAAAGTAGTGCTGTGAGGTTTTGGTGTTAGTTTCCCTCAGTACAGCTCAGTATACACCAGGAGCAGACCTCTATATGTTTCACGTATTTACTTTCAGGCCACAAGAGTTCAGGGCACATTAACATGATATGACACTATTAAGTGAAAGTAAAATAATACTTTTCACGATCCTCCCAAGATATTGAGCAGCAGGCTGCATAAAGCTGATAATAAGTGCTTTTACTGAACTGACTGTGATAATTGTGTTGATCCTGCATGTGTATTATTCTTACGCTTTAAGAAAACAAAACTCATACATAGAAAAAACTCTATCAAACTTAGAATGAGTTAACAGAAATAAAATTCTAAGTTAGAGGGACTCAAATTTGTATCTTCTTGTATCATCTCAGCCTAAGAAAGAAAGTGAATGAATGGAGCACACTGTGGTAATGTGCATGTAGCAGGTGCAAGCTAGTTTTTTCCCTGAGCTACTATTCTATGTTACACAGTGCGGGACCCATGTGGTCCAATAGCAATTAGGTGTCCCATCATGACAACATGTGTTTTTAACAACAAGTTGAAAGTTTTTTGGCTGCACCAACACAATTTTAACTCCCCACCCACCCTAGTTGTTCAATTTGGCACCCTGTTACTTCTCTCTCTTCCCCAAAATGAAACTGAAGCTGAGGGGTCACAGTGGAGGAGATCCATCATGAGTCACAGATGGGACTTCCAAAGAAGTGGCAGACATGGCAAGAGTAGTGTATTGCTGCATAAGGAAACTACTTTGAAGGGGTTGGCAGTCAAATTCAAATCAGGTGGCTTTTGCTTGTTGGGCAGAATGGCCCCATTGAAATGAATATATGAGAGAGTAAAAAATTATTCTGACCAAACTATGAACTATTGTAAGTGTTGCGCTTCATGAAAAAATGTGTCCAGATGTGTGTGTGTGTGTGTGTGTGCATGTCAATCCTCCATTCCTCTAGAACAGTTCTGGCAGTGCTGTCAACCCCTCATTCCTCTTTTCTTTGACACCTGAGAGCAGCTACAATGACAGTGAGAGAAGGGAGGATGAAGCTACAGAGGGAGAAGTGAGATGTAGAGACACTAAAAGAGACTGACTTCCATGGAAACATCATCCAGCAGCCTCTGCATCTCTCATCTCCTGTCCTCTTTTCTCTTCTCTCCTAACCCATTATTCTCTTTCTACTTGTTTCCTTCACATTAGTCACCTTTCTTTCCTCTATATTACAGCTGCAAAACAAAACACCTAAAGTTATTCTGCCTAAAATTTCCAAACCAGACAAACTCTTGTGAACATTATTCTGGCTGCATGTGACAAGCACTGGTTTAGGAGAAGCACTGTGACCAATCTGTGCACTTTTCAACAGTGTTTTCTTGACTGTGAGGAGTCAGGCCAGAACAAAAATAACATAATGTGATGTGTGAGTCAGAGTAGAATATGCATCTGTTTTTGCCCTGATTCTTTATGCGTTTTGATGCCTGTGAGGACGGAGGCTGCATGAAATAGAAAAGTACCCACTACATGAGAATAGACAGCGTATATTAAGGCTTGGCCTCAAGAAAATGCTGGATGCTGTAAGCAGTTAAAGAGCTAAAGCAAAATGGTCGCGGTTCATTGGGACAGTCTGACTCCATCTTTAGTTTCAGTTTTGCCAGAGGGTACTCAGGACATAGCTTGCAAATTCAGACAGAGATGATTACTGATTGTATGAGCCAACAGTGAGCGTCCTCCTCAGTAACACTGTGGTATAATCCAGCCTGCAGCAATTTACTCACATCACAAACACACCAGTCAAAAGACACACAGTCATGCAATGACTGGGCTGAAAAGTGCTCACTAGTTTCAGGCTCACAACTGGCGGCCCAGCAGGTTAGTTCATCCACTATAGAAAGCCAAAATTAACTAGATAAATGCATTCCTCCGGAAAATGCGTGTGAATGCTTTGCATTCGCACTATTGCTCTTCAAATCATTATCCATATTAATAATACTATTTTTAAAAATCTATAACTGCCCACTGCTGGACTCAAACCTGCAACCTCGTGACTGAGAGGCAACAGCTCTACAGTTGCACCACTGAAGACCACTGGGTACTGTGCAGTGCTAAGATCAATTGTAGTGGTAGTGAAATTGCAAAAACAGTATGAATAGTGCAATTGCAAAAAGCATAAATGTTCATAATGCCCTCTGTTATTATTTCTTTTCTCTGCTTTTTTTTGTTATAGTTGTCTGGGTCAGGGATTGAACACGAGACCATGGGTTGGTAGGCATCCGCATTACCGATCTCGCCACTGAAGTCCACAACGCAAGGCACAGTAGTAAAAGCAATTGTAGTGATCATAAAAATTGCAAAATAGCAAAATTGTTGTAAATAGCAAAATAGCATAAAAGCATAAACAGTTGAAAAAAGTTGAATAAGCAAAACAGTAAAAAGCTAAAAAGTGAAACATTTTCATAGCAGAATAGTTTCTATGGCAGAAAGTGCAGTGAAATTTCAGTGTCTGAAGCGGGATCGAACTGGGAACCTTGAGCTTGGGAAAGCTCCCATACGATGCTCTCAGCATTCACACTAATTAATTTATGATCAGTGGAACATGATGAAATGGAGAGAGCCCATGAACGAGG
This sequence comes from Lates calcarifer, assembly GCF_001640805.2. Classification (NCBI taxonomy): domain Eukaryota; kingdom Metazoa; phylum Chordata; class Actinopteri; family Centropomidae; genus Lates; species Lates calcarifer. The sequence continues at coordinate 151,257 of NW_026117717.1, forward strand.
GCTCAGGGACTCCAGTCCACTTTGTGGCAGTAACTTACCAAGTTTTTTTTCATTCATTCATAATCTATACTGCTTGTCCATGAGGGGTCGCAGGGGGGCTGGAGCCTATCCCAGCTGTCATTGGGCAAGAGGTGGGATACACCCTGCACGGATCGCCAGTCCATCATAGGCTGACACATATGGACAAACAACCATTCACACTGACACCTACAGGCACTTTAGAGTTATCAATTAACCTGCATGTCTTTGGAACCCACACAGGTACAGGGAGAACATGCAAACTCTACACAGAATAGCCCCGAGGCTCGAACCAGAACCTTCTTGCTGTGAGGCAAGAAGAAGAACCAAGAGAGAACCAGAGAGTGAAGCAGCTCCCACAATCAGCAGGACAACTGCGTGACACATTCTGGTTTTATTTTTTTCATTTCATTTTTTTTATTTTTCATTTCTGGTTTTTATAAATTATATAGTAGTGATAGACCGATATGGTTTTTTCAGGGCTGATACCGATTATTA